>NW_024065251.1:232592-241655 GCF_009727055.1 Benincasa hispida | reverse complement strand
GGGTTTGCTCTTGAACCTGTAAAAGGGGCGGTGTGTAACAGTTGGGCTCTAATCCGTGGAAAGAGTCGGAAAGATTTTATTCAAATTCCCAAGAGGCGCTTGGAGAGTGGAGTAGGTCGAGTTTGACCGAACCACTATAAAAATTACGTTATCTTCTCTCTAACTCTTTCTTTTTATTTTTGCAATTAATTTAAGCAGTTTATTATATGTTTTAGTTTTGTTCTTATTTATTTGCTAAATTTGATAGAATTAAATTATCACATTTTTTTGTCATCTTATTTGTTGCATAAATTGAATTTTCTTATTATTTATAAAAAGTGTATTAATTAGTTAATTGGGGTAATTTAGAAAAAAGTTTAATTAAACCCTATTCACCCCCCTAGGGTTGCCATATCGATCCAAAATTGGTATCAGAGCGGGTTGCTCTTCTTGAAAATATTTATTTCTGATAAACTTAATTGTTTTTGAGATATGGCAACTTTAGGTTTTATCCCTTTTACCGATAGTCAATCTATTACAAAGCCCTTTCTTTAATGGTACTAATTATAGTTATTGGAAAAATAGAATGAGATTTTTCTTACTTTCTATTGATTATGATTTATGGGATATTGTTGAGGAATGTTTTAAAATTCCAAAAAAAGATGTTGATGGTGTTAGCACTATAAAACCTAAGGAAGAATGGTCAATAAATGAAAGGAAAGCACACTCTTTAAATGCCAAAGCTATTAATTGCTTATTTTGTGTTTTGAATGAAGTTGAGTATAATAGAGTGTCTATTTGCAAAACCGTTAAAGGGATATGAGATAAATTAGAAAATTACTCATGAAGGAACTAGTCAAGTAAAAGAAACAAAGATTGACATGTTAGTTCATCAATATGAAAATGTTTAAAATTGATGAAAATGAAGCTATTTCCGATATGTTTATTAGATTTACTAACATTGTCAATGCTTTAGAAGGACTTGGGAAAAAGTACTCAAATCTTGAGAAGATAAAGAAGCTATTGTGGTCTTTGCCTAAACAATGGGAGCCTAAAGTCACCGCCATTCAAGAGCAAAGGATCTCAAATCTTCTCTAATTGATGAACTTATGGGCTCGTTGTTGACGCATTGAGATAAAGATAAAAAAAAACATATCTTCCTCTCCAAATTTTGAATGAACAAATTTTTACATTTCATAATCCCCAAAACTCAAAAGTTCCATTGTTCTCTCTAAGTTCCCAATTTTTTTTCTTTTCTTTTCATCTTATTCTTGAGAGAGTGTTATTGTATTGTGAGAATAAATTTGTTGAGTGCTTAAACTTGTAGATCCACTCTAGTGAGAGTTGTATTGTGTTCTTCAAAAATTCCAACATTTGTAACGGTTTGATCCTAAACCGTGGAAAGGATCCGATTTGCTCTTGAACCCATAAAAGGAGCGGTGGTGTAACGGTTGGGCTCTAATCCGTGGAAAGAGTCAGAAAGATTTTATTCAAATTCCCAAAAGGCGCTTGGGGAGTGGAGTAAGTTGAGTTTGACCGAACCACTATAAAAATTACGGTGTCTTCTTCTCTAACTCTTTTCTTTTTATTTTTGCAATTAATTTAAGCAATTTATTGTATGTTTTAGTTTGTTCTTATTTATTTGCTAAAATTTGATAGAATTAAATTATCACATTTTTTTGTTATCTTATTTGTTGCATAAATTGAATTTGTTTTTATTATTTATAAAAAGTTTATTAATTAGTTTAATTGGGTTAATTTAGAAAAAAAAATTAATTAGACCCTATTCACCCCCCCTCTAGGGTTGCCATATCAATCCAACAGTTCCTCGTTCTCCGAAGATACTTGAGGATCGTTTTGACCGTCGTCAAGTGATCTAATCCTGGATTGGACTGATAACGACTGACAATCCCTACTGCGTAGCAAATATCAAGTCTAGTACATAACATTACATACATTAAGCTTCTAAGAACCGAAGCATAGGGAATCCGTCTCATCTCTCCAACCTCTTGAGGTGTCCTAGGACATTGATCCTTAGACAAAACGATTCCATAACTGAAGGGTAATAAACCCCTCTTAGAATCCTGCATCCTATACCTGATCAACATTTGATCATGCCTGAGACAAGGCTAACCTCTTGTTCTTATAATCCCGAATAATCTAGATCTCTAGAATATACTGCGCCTCTCCCAAATCTTTCATTTGGAATTGGGCGGCTAGCCACTTCTTAATGTCAGTCAGAAAGTCTACATCATTCCTAATAAGTAGGATATCATCCACATACAATACCAGGAAAGCTACTGAGCTGTTGATGATTTTCTTGTAAACATAAGGCTCATTAACGTTCTGATTAAAGCCAAATGATTTGACCGCACTATTAAATCTAATGTTCCATGATCTAGACTCTTGTTTCAGCCCATAAATGGACCTATTAAGCTTGTTGATAACTTGTAGAAATACAAGTTATTTATGCTGTTTTATTTAGATATTGCGGCTAAAAGAGAGGAAAGTTGCGTCGATAGTATAAGAATTGGCTAAGAAATACGAAAATTATGAAATGTCATAAACACACCTATTAACACCATTGCGATGGCGATAGAATGTTTCAGCCTCTGTTTTGCAGGAAATAGGTCACCGCTTGCGTTAATGGCTCGAAGACAAAATGTACAATGCATCTACATCACATGCGCTCATCAATCAAGAACGAAGAGATGATCAACGCAATGAAAATGCATGCGACAATCGATCAAGAGCTTAAGTGATCAACGCATTTCAACCACATGCGGTAATAAAAAACTACACTGCATGCGACGATAGATCAAAGATGTGAAGAGCAACGCATTCGCAGATGATTCTGACAAGTGTACAACTTTTAGTTGTGCAATTCTGACGGATTGATCGTGTAACAGAAAGGAATTTTCCATTCCGCCATTTTAGGAACTACCATAATTAGACAGTGGGGACCGCAAATTCAAAGAGCCTCACCTATAAATAGCTTCCTCAAATTCACTGAAAGATATACATGATATATATAGATACAGAGTTATACTGATACTGGGAGAGAGGCTGGTCTGAAGCAACTTATAAAGTAAATCGGGGAGAACTACAAGACAAGGCTGAGAAGTGAGTCTTCGAGCAGAGAATTCTTCCGATTCCCGAAGTTGAAGCTCTGTGCAAAAGGTTAATTCTACCGGGAAAGCAAGCCTGAGAGGGAAGCTTTCCTCTCCACCACATCCACACGCCGGCAAGCACAAATCTCCGATCGGGATCTGTGTCAAGACGTTGACACTCTTTCCATATTTGTTTCTATTCTCTATTTCATCTTCTGTATTCATCTTCTTTAATCCTTCATTCACAAACATGTATCAAACACTTAATTTTAGAATTAAATGTTATCATCGTCATCATTATCATCTCTCTGTCACTTTCCATACTTTTATCATCCATTTTCTCCATGATGCATTCTTAATCCCCGAGGTAAATAGTGAGAATTAAGTGAGTGAGTTAATCTATGTTAAGGAATCAATTAAGTTTAGCTAAAACATGCTCGATGGCATCTTCACCTATGAGAGCAGAAGTGAAGATGTTATTCCGCCTATCGAGAGAAGGTTGGAAGAATGCATTAACTAAAGAGAGAAGTATTTCCAGAGATGGAAACAACCTTGCGTTCATTACGTTCATCTCTGTTTCACCATAGACATATGGGAACGTGGCCGATCACTGAGAGGTGTACGCCAAGGGAAAGCGGAACCTTAGTTGCATCCTTAACACGATCGACAAACTTGCGATGTTTTACTCTTTACTCTTTCTCTTTCTGCCTCATTCATAAGACTTGTCATCGCATTCATCGATACTTTTGTACAACTTCACAGCTAGTCCTCGACCCCTGTATCATGTATCATAGTAGCTTAGGAATTTACTTTATCAACACATTTTTACTTTCATCGCAATTTATATTTATGTACAAACCAACATTCTTTATTCGTTATCAAAACCGGTCGCATGTATCACATAAGTATCGCATTTAACGACAACAATCCCCGTGTTCGACCTCAGATCATTCTGAGAAACTTGCATTAGAATTATACTTGGTTTCAGCGCAAGGAAACTGGTGACACACACTACTTTATCGCATACTACGAGCATATCACTATCAACGCATACACTTAGACGTAGTATCGCATAAAATGTCTTAATCCCAGAGCATTTGAACGCATTTAAAGTATCATTCATTCATTCATCAGTGCAATAGATAAAGACAATCATTCAAATCTTTAGTCATCAAGTTTATGGCAACATGAGCTTGTAGTACATTCATCCATCAGTAGTGTGCATGAGCGATACAAAACATACACAACATAACATATACATTGTATCCACTTACACTTGTAAACTCTTTGCTCTTGATCTGGAACAATAAACCCTTCTGGTTGAGGCATGTAGATGGTCCCTCAAGGTTACCATTAAGAAAGGCAGTCTTAACGTCCATTTTCCATATCTCATAATCATAAAATATGGCTATAGATAGGAGTATCCTGATAGACTTCAATATGACAAGAGGTGAGAAAGTTTCCTCATAGTCCACTCCCTCGACCTGGGTATAACCCTTTGCCACGAGTTTAGCCTTAAAGGTTTGCACCTTTCCATCTACACCTCATTTTCGCTTGTAGATCCACTTACACCCTATAGGTTTTGCCCCATCAGGTTGATCCATAAGTTCCCAAACATTATTGAAGTACATAGACTCCATTTCTTGGTTCATGGCCTTAATCTACTCATCTTTGTCAACATCTTTATTTCTTGCTTATAAGACAACGGATCCTCGACCCCATCATTAGAAATGATGTTACGGGCTTTAGTCAAACCCATGTAGTGTTCCGGTGGGTTCGCAACCCTCCCACTACATCGAGATAGTCTCAACTCTTGAGATGGTTGGCTAGATGTATCGACCTCGACAACTCTTGTTGATCTGTCAGTCTGTTCAACAACTTTTGTTGAACTTGTAGTCTCACTAGAAATCTCATGTAAAACAAGCTTACTTCGTGGTTTATGATCCCTGATGTGGTATTCTTCCAAGAAGATAGCATTTGTAGAAATAAACACTTTATTCTCACTTGGATCATAGAAGCATCCACCCCTCGTTTCCTTGGGGTAGCCTACAAAGAGGTAAACTTTCGAACGCGGTCCCAACTTCCTCGGGTCATGAGAAGGTGTGTGCATACTTCTTCGGGTCATGAGAAGGTGGTGCCACATCGTTTAAGCCCCGGAATTAGCACTTAAGGGAGCAATCTATATACTTATCCCGGGAAGGAGTGAATTCCATCTTGTATAGTTGAGTTCCCAGCTCCCAATGAGATGAATCCCCAAAGTGGTAGGTTTGAGTCGGCAATCTGGCCACTCGCACCCATGTAAATCAAAGGGTCACCCTCATAGGCAGGAGAACCCAACTCACTCAGGACTAATGTCATGTTACCTATGGTCATCCTAGTGAAATGAAAGTCTCTGTCATGAACGGTGTTATATAATGAGACTAAACACTTCGTGGTCTGGTCTTATACAAACTCCTTTGTATTGGACACCCCCGTTCGTATGTCTCCACATGAATGATCAGAATCAGACCATCCGTAGCACGTCACAACACTTGTAACTATCGACAAAACGGGTCGTATCCATAGTATCACTAGGATAAGGTTTCCCTCTTATATCCATATACTACAGACCATTTAGGTTATCACTTAAAGAATGATCCACTTGTATGTCTCCACATACATGCTTAAGTTACAACGAAAACTAGGGATCTTAGTTTATTGGTTTGTGGTTAATGCAAATAAAATATCTCATATTTCATAGATAACAATGAAGAAAATATCTCATTTTATTACATCACAAGCGTTTGTTCATACACGTGTTTACAAACTATAGGACCCTAGAGAGTTTAGGGCATCAACCCCAACAATCTCCCACTTGTCCTAAAGCGAGTGGGTATACATAATAACTACTACAAAACAATCGACTAGGGCACTAAGGACCAGTACAAAAATCTCCCACTTTCCCTAGTCCAGCTGCAGGGGGTCCCGTAAACCCATCCTCTGAAGGTGACCCTAAAAAACTGTAGCCATGAGAGCCTTCGTAAACGGATCAGCAACGTTGTGCTCCGAAGCAATCTTCGTGACTATCACATCCCCTCGATGCACTATCTCGCAGATGAGATGATATTTTTGCTTTATATGTTTGTCGCACTTGTGACTCCTAGGCTCCCTAGAGTTCGCCACAGCAAAACTATTATCACAATAAAGGGTGATGGGCCTAGACATGTCTGGAACAACTTCCAGAGTCAGGAACTTCCTGAGCCAAACAGCCTTCTTAGCAGCTTCACAAGCCGCTATATATTCGACCTCCATCGTGGAGTCGGTGATGCACCCCTGCTTAGTGCTTTGCCATACTACAGCTCCTCCATTAAGAGTGAACACTGAGCCTGAAGTGGATTTCTGAGAATCCTTATTATTTTAAAAGTCAGAGTCTATGTATCCAATAAGGATCAAATCCTTAGATCCATACACGAGCATGTAGTCCCTCGTTCTCCGAAGATACTTGAGGATGTTCTTAACGACGACCCAGTGACCTTGTCCTGGATTAGACTGATATCTATTGACTATCCCCACAGCGTAGCAGATGTTCGGTCTAGCACACAACATCGCATACATCAAACTGCCAATGACAGATGCATAGGGGACCCGTCTCAACTTCTTAACCTCTTGAGGTGTCTTAGGACACATTTCCTTAGACAATGTAACTCCATGCCTGAAAGGCAGTAGGCCCCTTTTGGAGTTCTGCATCGAGTACTTGAGCAACATCTTGTCAATGTACGATGTCTGAGACAACGCTAGCACTTTATTCTTTCGATCCGAAAGATCTGAATACGAAGAAAAAATTAAGCCTCTCCCAAATCTTTCATTTGGAATTGGGTCGCTAGCTTAAGAACAAACTTTGTTCTTCCGATCATGCTTAAGAACAAACTGAGCCTCTCCCAAATTGCCTAGCGACCCAATTCCAAATGAAAGATTTGGGAGAGGCTCAGTTTTTTCTTGGTATTCAGATCTTTCAGAATCGAAAGAACAAAGTGCTAGCGTTGTCTCAGGCATCATACATTGACAAGATGTTGCTCAAGTACTCGATGTAAAACTCCAATAGGGGCCTACTACGTTTTCGACATGGAGTTACATTATCTAAGGAAATGTGTCCTAAGACACCTCAAGAAGTTGAGGAGATGAGACGGGTCCCCTATGCATCTACCGTTGGCAGTTTGATATATGCGATGTTGTGTACTAGACTGGACATCTTCTACGCTGTGGGGATAGTCAGTAGATATCAGTCTAATCCAAGACAGGGTCATTGGACCATCGTCAAGAACATCCTCAAGTATCTTCGGAAAACGAGGGACTACATGCTCGTGTATGGATCTAAGGGTTTGATCCTTATTGGATACACAAACTTTGACTTTTAGACTGATAAGGATTCTCGAAAATCCACTTCAGGCTTAGTGTTCACTCTTAACGGAGGAGTTGTAATATGGCAAAGCACTAAGCAGGGGTGCATCGCTAATTCCACGATGGAGGCCAAGTATGTAGCGGCTTGTGAAACTGCTAAGGAGGCCGTTTGACTCAGGAAGTTCCTGACTGATATGGAAGTTATTCCAGACATGTCTAGGCCCATCACCCTCTATTGCTGTCTCTTATACACATCTAGATGTGTATAAGAGACAGAGTATATAGAGACTTGTGAAACTGCTAAGGAGGCCGTTTGGCTCAGGAAGTTCCTGACTGATCTGGAAGTTGTTCCAGACATGTCTAGGCTCATCACCCTTTATTGTGATAATAGTGGTGCTGTGGTGAACTCCAGGGAGCCTAGGAGTCACAAACGCGACAAATATATAAAGCGGAAGTATCATCTCATCCTCAAGATAGTGCATCGAGGGGACGTGATAATCACGAAGATCACTTCGAAGCACAATGTTGCTGACCCGTTTACGAAGACTCTCACGGCTATAATTTTTGAAGGTCACCTTCAGAGCATGGGTCTATGGGATTGCTTGCGGCTAGACTAGGGCAAGTGAGAGATTTTTGTACTTGGCCTTAGTACCCTAGTTTATTGTTTTGTACTTGTTGTTATCTTGTACACCCACTCGCTTTAGGACAAGTGGGAGATTGTTGGGGTTGATGCCCTAAACTCTCGTAGGGTCCTATAGTTTGTAAACACTTATATGAACAAACGCTTGTGATGTAATAATATGAGATATTTTCTTCACCATTGTCTATAAAATATGAGATATTTTACTTGCATTAACCACAAACCAATAAACTAAGATCCTTGGTTGTCGTTGTAACTTAAGCATGTATGTGAAGACATACAAGTGGATCATGCCTTAAGTGATAACCTAAATGGTCTGTAGTATATGGATAAAGGAGGGAAACCTTATCTTGGTGACACTACGGATACGACCTGCTTTCTAGATGTTACAAGTGTCGTAAAGTGCTACAGATGGTCTGATCCTGATCATCCATGTGGAGACATACGAGTAGGGGTGTCCTATACAAAGGAGTTTGTATAAGACTAGACCACGAAGTGTTTAGTCTCGTTGTATAACGCCGTTCATGACAGAGACTTTCATTTCCCTAGAATGACCATAGGTAACATGACCTTAATCCTGAGTGAGTTGGGAACTCTTACTTATGAGGGCGGTTCTTTGATTTGCAAGAGTGTGAGTGGCCAGATTGTCGACTCAGACCTACCACTTTGGGGATTCGTCTGATTAGGGAGCTAGGAACTCAACTACATAAAATGGAATTCACTTCTTCCCCAAAGTAGGGGTAAGTAGATAGATTGCTCCCTTAAGGGCTGATTTTGGGGCCTGAACGATGTGGAGCCACACACACCTTCTCATGGCTCGATAGGTGTCTACTCATAGTAGGACCATGATGTATTGTTCATTAGAGGGATCAGTGGTACTTAAGGAGTTAGATGTAACTATAGGGCAAAACGATAAATTGGCCCAGCTATACTTACGAGCATTTGTGAATGGTTATC
>NW_024065251.1:216519-232570 GCF_009727055.1 Benincasa hispida | reverse complement strand
CGATGTGGAGCCACACACACCTTCTCATGGCTCGATAGGTGTCTACTCATAGTAGGACCATGATGTATTGTTCATTAGAGGAGTCAGTGGTACTTAAGGAGTTAGATGTAACTACAGGGACAAAATAGTAAATTGGCCCAATTGTACTTACGAGCGATCTGTGAAGGGTTATCGTACTGTTGACTGGTTATATACGTTGGACATAGAAATATATATGTGGTAAGAAGAGTGCAACTGTCGATCTTTAGTGGAGTGTTCGGTAGTTAACGGATGGTGGATCTCGTGATTAAAGAGTTTAGTCAGCTATTCACGTATCGTTGGAGCTTCAAGCTACAGGTCTATAAGGTCCCTTTGGTAGTTCAATGGATTCAAGTTGAGAATCATTTTTGGGTCAGTTTGAAGTGTTTGAATTGACAAGAAGGAGTTTGATTATATATGATATAATTAAACAGGTTCAATTATATGTGTTATAATTGATATGATGTATGAGATACATTAATTGGAGGAATTTGATATAAATATGATTTATATTGAATAGAGGAGAAAGGAACTATTGTTTAAATGTTACATATGATGTGATATTAAAACTATAGGTTATAAACATAATATTATAAGTTAGTTATTATATTTATTTATAATTAAAACAATTATATGATAATTGTGGGTAGTTTTCTCCTTTAACCATGCGTGAAAGTGGGATGTTATGTTTAGTTTTCATAACTGAAGGATTAATGAAAAATGTTTTCATTTTGTAAGGAATCGCTTCATTAAGAGCATTACCAATCGTTTAGCTGATTAGAGACTATACGATAGCCTTCTAAGCGAGAGCCTAAATGATCGTGTAAAGTTTTACTAAACGATCGCGTGCCTAGCAAGATTCTCTAAACGATCGTCTAAACAATCAAGCCTGTTTTTTTCTAAACGATTGTGTACCTGTTGAGTTTTACCAGACGATTAAGCACACAAAGCCTATACGATAGACAGTATACTCTCCTACTTGCTTAGTCATATAGTTCAATCATTGTTTCCTCCATCCCTCTACCAAATCCAACAGAGCCTACACCTCATGGATTCTCACTTCGAGAATACCAAGGTCGCCGAGTGGTGGTGTCTAAGAGGGTGTTCATTCGTGGAGAAGTTTGTTCGTGATCTAAACGACAACGAGAGATTAACCAGACAATTGGGTAGGTGATCTGGGCGAGAGTGAGATATTGCTGTCCAAGTTCTTCACGAAAGCAAGAGATCAGTAGAAGAAAAGTTCTTCAAAGGTATGTCTCTCGTTCCTTTGTGTTTAATTTCTAAAGCATGCTGTAATTTGTTCAATGTTGCATAACTGTTCTGTTTGTTTATGAATGCCTTTAATTCTGTCACAATGGATTTGGATCGATCATGCTTCCACTCATGGGTTCTCTTTGATAAGAGTTCCTTCAATTTCTTGGTTCGATCTTATGCAAACTCATTGCACATGACACCCCCACTTCTCATGTCACCACATGAACGAATCAGGATCACTTAGTTTGTAGCACTTTGAAATTTCTTGTAACAACTGCAAAGTGGGTCACATCCGATAGTGTTACCAGAATAAGGCACCCAACCTTATTCGTATATTGTAGATATTTTGACTATTTACTCGAATTTGATCCACTCTTATGTATCTACATAAAGTCCAAGTACTCATGTAATAGGCATAGATCTTTTAGTTTATTGGATATTTCTAAAACGAAATAAGCAATTCATATATTCAATAACAACTTTATCGATTTACAGAATGAGTTTATTGTTTATAAACCATGAGTTTTAGGACATAAAACCCAACAATAACTTCATTGCTTATCCTACAATTGAGTGCAGGTATTGCCACAAGCAGGACCATGTTTTGGACAATTGTCCTACTTGACCACCTCACCCATTAGGTAGATCCACACAACTAAGAAGCTTATTGATAACTGGTAGAAATGCAAGTTATTATAAGCCTTTTATTTAGAATTATGAGGGCTAACAAGTAAAATATGCGGTGATTGTACTAAGAATTCATATGAAAAGTGAGCTTGCGTTGATCAGTATTGAAAATCTCGGCTAACCCAATATTATGCGTTATTCTGCGTTCAAATGTCTATTTTTGTAGCTATCACAGGAATCGATCGCATGCGGTGAATCATAGTCCATCGCAAGAGTGATCGCATACGTTCGTCGTATGGATGTTGCGGACATTAACCGCATGCATCCATCGCATAGAAGGTGCGGCTACAGAGTAATAACCATAATAGGAGGATGAACGCAAGGGTGTTGGAATGCGATGGTACTTCGGAAACCAAGCATGAATGCATACCTTGGGAGTATCAAAAGATGATGTTGACATTTCACCTACCAAGCCGTTAGTGGCAGAGAATCAGAGTAGGTCCATCACGCCTTGGCAGCATAAATTCAGAGTAGGACCATTAAGGCTGTCGGTAATTGAGCTATATAAATAGAGCCTTATAGCCTAACTTCAAATCATCCGAGCTTCTGCCTTAGGGCAGATCCTTGTGATCACAGATGAAAGCGTGAGAAGACATTCTTTGAGAGTTCTTCATTCTTCTAACCATTTCGAGTGATGACCGGAGCTTCACCGAATAA
The DNA here is from genome assembly GCF_009727055.1 of Benincasa hispida. Taxonomy (NCBI): domain Eukaryota; kingdom Viridiplantae; phylum Streptophyta; class Magnoliopsida; order Cucurbitales; family Cucurbitaceae; genus Benincasa; species Benincasa hispida. The sequence continues at coordinate 229,954 of NW_024065251.1, read as the reverse complement.
TCTTAGAAAGACTACTCTCACTGCCCATCTATGCACCACGGCAGCCCTGACAAATACATCTGATGGAAAGCAAGACATTGCCTACATCTGGCCCTCCATCTCTCTTCTATCCCTGTATTGTATTACATTTTGGCTTAAGACATTAATACATTTTGTGATCAATGCATTTCCTTATTTCCTTCGATTCCATCTTCATTTACCTCTTGTTTATCATCCCTTTACTTCATTGCAACGACTAAGTAAGATTGCTAGAGTATTGCATACTTAATCATATGCATAGACATATGAAGCACGTAGCAAACCACCAAGAGGTGTGCATTGCACGAGTATCGTGGAAAAATTCGCTTTGCTTAGTGTGAGGCTGTAGCAATTCTTTTCTATGATGTCGCAATGCTTGTCTATGAGCTGATCAGCGGCGACTAATTGCCTTGAGAGGGTAAGTAGTGGAACTCACTAAGCAAAGTTAAGCAGTGTTCCTAGGATAGGAATAATCTTATGTCAACCATGCTTTATGTGATTACTTATCTTATGAGTGCATCATTCAACATTTGGACATACTTGAGAGAGTAGTCTAAAGACCAAATCTAGGCTTGAAAGAGTCAGATTAGATCGCATAAGCAAGAGTAAAGACTTAGACATAAGTTCTATTGCTATTAACACATCGCATGCACCCTATAGATAGGATATGATAGTATGCAGTCACATCGCATGCGTCCAGAAGTAGGATACGGTGGTATGTGGTCACCTTGTTTATGTGTTAGATTGCATGAGCAAGAATAGAGACTTAGACATAAGTCCTATCGACACTATTGCATATGCATTGCATGCCTCCTAGACAACTGTGTATAGCATGATCGCATAACTTGTGTTGGCTGGGGTTACCCTTGCGATCAAGCTTATTGATGCGGTGAAGTCATCTCCTCCACCATTTTATCTATTTTTCCATGCATCTTATTACGCATTAATAGTTGTCGTGTCTCTACCAACTCTCATAGTCATACTTCCATTGCTTAATCTGTTTAGTTAGGAGTAGGAGTAGTGCATAGTCCTTAAACTTCATTATTCTTTTATTCTTCACCGCAAACACATTACTTCATAACATTTAGCTACAAGTCCTTGAGTTCGACCTTGGATCATCTAGATAAACTTGCGATCTCGTTATACTTGGCGAGAGAGCAAGAAAACTTGTGGCAGGAACGCATGGAGAACGAACGCATATCATAAGATGAACACATATTTATTTACTCCATTTTCCACGCATCACTTATCAAAGGTTGATTCTAATAGGAAAAGCAAACATGCAACGGAAGAAATCAGAATCAATAAGCACTCTAATTACACTTAATTTGAGTTTTAAAAAGCATGCAAAAACAATTTTTCACAGAAAGGGGTTTCAAGAAGACAAACCTTTGAAGAGTCCTCCAAATCCAAGTTGCTCTTCATGAAATCTCAGCTTTAAATCCTTAGTGAACCACCAAGAGATATTCTCTACTATTTTCAGCCTTGAATTTGAGTGGTAGAACTCAAGATTGAAGTGAATTGTGAAAGGATTTGGTGAGGGTTTGAGGGCTTGAAAGAGATTTACAGAATTTTCTCAAAATTTAGTAACTCTCTCAGCTTCATCTCATAAAATTGAAGCTTTTATGCATCTCATGCATGCAAGCACTAAGGAATCTCAGCCATGGCCAGCTCAATGTGCTTGGTAGTGGGCTAGATGTTTGGATTGAGAAGATGACACCACATCATCCCAAAAATGTGGATAAATCCACTTTCTCGATTTAATTCAAATTAAATTGAATTAATTTTCAATCTTTATTTTTTTAAATTTTAAATGAATGAAATTCAAAATTCAAAATTTAAAATTCAATTTCTTAAATTGAATAAAATTGAAAATTAAATTAATTAAACAAATTAATTAATTAATTAATTAATTTAATATCAAATATTAAAGTAATCAAACACCTAATTTTAAACATGAATCCTGTTCATATAATTAATATTTAAATCAATATTTAAATATTATAAACTCTCCAATTTTGTTTAATTTCGATAAATCAAACATTTAATTATATCAAATATAATTATTCAAAACCTAATTACAATTTGAACACTTCAAATTGAAAACTCAAAAGTCAATTTGAACATGTCAAATTGAAATTCAATTTGCACACTTCAAATTGAAATCATTTTGAATTCACTCAATTTACTAATCCAAGATGTTCATGTTTTACGAGCTAGTAGAGGGACCTTATGGACCTACAAATCACGAGCTCCAACAATTTGAGATTAATTGGCTAAACTCTTTAGATCGAATTAATCAATATTCTTTAATTACCGAGTCACACCACTATAGCTTAATAGTTGCACTCCTCACTGTAGATATATTTGTGTTCACTTGATTAACCATAATTAGTAAGTCGATCCTTTACGGGTTATTGATAACGGGCAGAAATGCACGTTATTACAGTGCAAATAAGTAAAACGATGAGGGAATGTGATGATAAAAATATACAAAATCATGTCCAAAAGTGGTACACTAAGAATATTGCGATCGCATGTGCCCATCGCATGAAAGTAGCTAACTTACTTATTTTGTGTAGGAAAAATGCGTTGGCGCAAGTAAAATTGCGATCCAAGAAATTCGGCGTCCACGCGCATTGCAAGAATGCGCGCAAAGTCATGCAATTGTATGCGCTCGCGAGAATTTGCTAAAGAAGGTGGCCGCCTAAAGGTGGCACATCAAGGTGAAAGCTTAATAAATCATGATGGGACGAAAAGCTGATGACGGTCGAATTCGAATTTAGTTGACAAGCCGTTAATGACACACTGTAGCAAGTACATTCAAATTTTCGTTGACCATTAATCGGCGCATCAGACAGAAGATTTAATGACCTCCCATCATTGCAATCATTAGAGGGAAAAACTTCTCATCTTGAGCTCTATAAATATCGAAGGCCACCATCGATAAAGGAGTTCGCGATACAGAAGATAGATCATATACAAATAGATAGCCATTAGTCTGTAATTATTCTTATACTTAGAAGGCGGAGGCGAGCGAAGAGAAGAGGACACCGAGAGGACATTTCTGGACAGCTCGAAAGACTGCCAGGAAGCGCTAAAGGAGAGAGGGCCGACACTTGCGAAAGCAAGGATATTCTTCTGGACAGGGTAGAATAAAAAGACAGTGTAAAAGCCACAGGAAGCAAGACATTGCTATCGGGCTTCTTATCCCTACTTTCCATTGTTGTTTTGTATTCTGACTTTATTTATAAAATGGAATTCTCATCTCAATATCTGGTCAATCTTTTCACATTTCGCATGAGTAGCTAAATTTTCGAATGGATTGAGAAGTACTTAGCTAGCATGACCTAAGATCTTCACTTTATGCGATCATCTTGTCTTATGTATGCATCATTTACCCTTTAGAGATACTTGAGAGAGTAGTCTAAAGAAAGAACCTAGACTTGAGAGAGTCAGGTTAGAATCTAGGCTTAAGAGAGTCAGATTAGAACCGCATAAGCAAGAGATAGAAACTTAGACATAAGTTCTATTTGCTATTATGCATCGCATGCACCCTAGAAATAGGATATGATAGTATGCGGTCACCTTGTATATGTATGTATCATTCATCATCGCATAGACAAGGATAGAGGCTTAGACATAAGTCCTATCGACATTACCGTATACATCACATGTGTCCTAGAAATAGGAACTATGGCATTTGCATTGAGAAATGACATGCTATTGTGTATGTGTAGCATGATCGCATAACTTGAACGCAATCTTAAGAAGTGTTAGCTAAATCCCTTCTCAACCCATTCATCGCATACTCATTGTATTCTCGATTACATCAACTCTTTACTCGAATCTGTTGCATAGGATTTATACTTAAACAAAATACCAACTAACTTATTTGTTTTTGTCACCGCAAAGGAATCAAAATTTACTGCGGCATAGTAACTTAGTAGTCCCTGTGTTTGACCCTAGACTTACTAGAAAACCTAGTGAGATTTATACTTGGATTTTACTAGGAAAACTTGCATGTGCAACGCATAATTCATTAACGCAATCTCATACCGTTATTTCATCACATTTACAACGCATCAGTTATTCGTAATAATGGCTGGGTCAAATGCTGTTCTACCCCTGACATTACATCTTGCTCCTTAAGTTCCACTAATCCTCTAATGAACAAATGGTTCGTGATCCACTCACTAAACTGAATCCTTCTTAAGCCAATGAGAGGGTGGGGTCTCTTTTTCAAGACCTGGATTCAACACTTAAGAGAACAACCTTTCTCCTATCCCTAAATCGGGTAGGCATGAATTCCATCTTGCACCTTATGTCTCCAACTATCTACTCAGTCTTACCCTTAAAATGGGAGGCTTATTGATCCGACACTCTTGAGCCAACCTTCACCTATGAAAATCTAAGGATAATCCCGAATAATAGAGTTCATAGTTAGCTCAGGATTAAGATCGAGTTACCTAGGTCATCTATTCGAAATAGTCAGTCTTAAACAGTAAACAACGTTATAAAGTAAGAGTGACTTATTTCTTGGTCCGATCTTATGCAAACTCATTGCATAGGATGCCACACTCCTCATGTCAGTACATGAATGAATCAGGATCACTTCGTTTGTGTACTTTATAATAAATTGTAACAACTACAGAGTGGGCCACATTTGATAGTATTATCAGAATAAGGCACCCAACCTTATTTGTATACTATAGACCTTTTTGGCTATTTACTTGAACTTGATCCATCTTTATGTCTCTACATAAAGTTCAAGTATTCATATAATAGTTATGAATCTTAGTTTATTGTATTTAGTCTTTACAAATGTAATCTACATATTCAACAATAACATTATTGAATAAATGTCAAATAACATCTTTATTGAAAAATAGAATATGTTTTAACTTTACAAACTGCGAGTTTTAGGAAATACAACCCAACAAACTCCCACTTGGACTAAAACTCCAGTGAATAAATATATACAAATATATACCATGTTGAGTTCAACGAGAAAATAAACACAATAAACTAGGGCATTAGATACCCATTATTTCTCCCCTTACCCAGTTCTAAATATCTCGTAAACCTAGTCCCACTAGATGACTTTCGAACCCATTAGCCGGAAGGTCCTTTGTAAATGGATCAGCCAAGTTGTCTTGTGAGGCTATCTGTGTGATGATCACGTTTCCTCTATGTACAATCTCTATGATAAGATGGTACTTGCACTCGATGTGTTTTCCACGCTTATGGCTTCTAGGTTCCTTTGAATTAGCAACCGCTCCATTGTTATCACAATATAAGGTGATCGACAGGTGCATATTTGGAACTACTTCCAAATTAGTCAGGAACTTTTTGAGCCATACGGCTTATTTTGCTGCTTCATAGGTAGCAACATACTCAGCTTTCATGGTGGGATCAACAATATAACTTTGTTTGATACTCCTTCATACTATTGCTTCTCCATTTAGAGTGAAAACTGACCCCGAAGTTGATTTCCTTGAATCCACATCGGTCTAGAAGTCAGAATCAGTGTATCCAATAAGGATCAGATCCTTAGCCCCATACACGAGTATATACTCCCTCATTCTCCAAGATACTTGAGGAAGTTTTTAACGACAGTTCAATGATCATATCTAGGATTGGACTGATATATGTTGACAATTCTAACTACATAGCATATATCGGGATGGGTACACAACATGGCATACATTAAACTCCCTATCGTTGATGCATATTGAACTCGTTTTATAACCTCAATCTCTTGAGGTGTCTTAGGACATTATTCCTTAGATAGATGAATTTCATGTCTGAATGGTAATATACTTTTCTTGGAATTTCGTATGTTATATCTAGACAACATCTTGTCTATATAAGATGCCTGAGATAATGCTAAAATTCTGTTCTTGCGGTTTCAAACTATTTGGATCCTAAGAACATACTACGCTTCTCCTAAATCCTTCATTTGGAATTGTATAAAAAGCCATCTCTTGACTTCAGCCAGAAATTCTACCTCATTTCCTATGAGTATAATATTATCTAACGTACAAAACCAGAAAAGCTACAATTTTGTTGACAATCTTCTTGTAAACATGAGATTCGTCAACATTATTTTCAAAGCCATAAGATTTGATCGCAATATTGATAACGAGCAGAAATGCACGTTATTACAGTGCTAAGTTATTAAACAACGCAGGTTTGCGTTGATAAAATATATAAGATTACGTCCAAAAAGCAGTAAGTTCACAATATTGCAGTCACATGCGTTCATCGCATTAAAACAGTTAACTTATGTATTTTTTTGTAGAATATGTGTTGACGCAAGGTAGAAAATACGATCCAAAGAAATCAATGGCTGAGCGCATCAAAAGATCGCGTTACCGCAAGGCTATGTGGTGTTTTGCGCTCACAAATATCTGTTCAAGAAGGTTGCCATATAGACTCGGCGCAACTTGGTGGGTGCATCCGAATGAAAAGTGTCATAAATCACGATGGGACAGAAAGCTGATGACGATCGATTCCGAATTAAATTGAAAAGTCGCTAACGAACTATTGTAGCAAGTACACTCAACTTTTTAGTGATAAATATTCGGCGCATCAAACAGAGAATTAATGCCATCCCATTAGTGCAATCATAAGAGAGAATAAGCCTTTCATCCCGAAGCTCTATAAATACCAAAGGAAACCTTCTGTGAAGGAGTTCGGACAGTTAGATAATTTTCCCTTAGATAGAAGTAACTTTGTTCATAGATTTCTTTTACTTCGAAGGTGGAGCGAGAGAAGGGAAGAGATGCCGAAAGATCGCTTTGGTCAGCTCGAGAGAAAACCCAGAGGTGTGGAAAAGCAGAGAGAGGGCCGACTCTCATGAGAGTGAGATTATCTTTTAAGCATAGTAGAGAAGAGCAGTGTAAAAGCCTTGGGAAGTAAGAAATTGCTACCGGGCTCTTTATTCTCATTTCGCATTGCTATTCTGTACTTCAATTCTATATGTATAAAATGGAACTTGCTTATCTACATCTGTTCACTCTCTTAAAAGTACGCATGAGTAGCTAAATCTATCGAATAGGTTGAGAAGAACTAAGATAACATGACCTAGGATCTTCATTACATGCGACTATCTTGTCTTATGTTGCACCTAACACCCCTTTAGAGCTACTTGAGAGAGAGTCTAAAGAAAGAACTCAAGACTTGAGAGAGCTAGGTTAGAATCTAGACTCAAGAGAGCGAGATTAGATCTGCATAAGTGAGAGATAGGGACTTAGAGATAAGCTCTGTTTGCCAACATGCATCACATGCAACCTAGAGATAGATATGATATTACGTAGTCGCCTTGTATGTGTGAATGTCAATTGTCATCGCATAAACAAGAATAGAGACTCCTACTATGACTGGGTCCTCTCTTCCAAAGAGAAGCTGTGGTCACTATGTTCAAGCCTCAGAATCAGCCCTTAAAGGAGATATTTCTCTACTTATCCCTGCTTTGGGAAAAAAGTAAATTCCATCTTGTGTAATGAGTTCCCAGTTTCTAGATCAGACAAGTCTTCAAAAAGGTAGGCATGTTGAGTTTGCAATCTGGCCACTCTCACCCATACTAATCAAAGGACTTCCCTCAAAGGCATGAGTTTTCCAAAACACTAAGGATTGAGGTCATGTCACCTATGGTCGTTTAGGTGAGATGTAAGTCTCTAGTATCAATGGCGTTATATACAGAGTCTAGTCATCTCGTGGTCTAGTCTTATACAAACTCTTCGTATAGGACACCCCCGCTCGGACGTCTCCACATGAATGGTCAGGATCTACCATCTATAGTAGTTTACAACACTTGCAATCCTCTACAAAGTGGGCTGTATCCGTAGTGTCACAAGGATCAGGTATCCAACCTTAATTCTTATACTACAGACCTATTTAGGTTATCACTTAAGGCATGATCCACTTGTATATCACATATACGTGCTTAAGTTCACATAAGATAACCATGGAGCTTTGTTTATTGGATATGAGTAAATGCCAAAATGAAATAATATTTATTTTATTCATAAAAAAATGTGTATCATTACAAACAACGAGCTCCGGGAGAATTAGGACACCAATTCCAACAATCTCCCACTTGTCCTAATGACTTGGGAGACTAATGTACAATACAATATAAAACATGTACAATATACAATAAACTAGGGCATACCCCAGTATCATCTCCCACTTGCCATAGACAGGATGCTGCCCGCAGACCTAGATGCTCCAGGTGACCCTCAAACACTTTAGCCGTAAGGGCCTTTGTAAAGGGATCAATAACATTGTGCTCCAATTCGATCTTCGTGACTATCACATGACCGCGATGCATAATCTCCCTGATCAGGTGATATTTCCATTCTATGTGCTTACCCCGACGATGACTCTGAGGCTCCTTCGAATTTGCCACAGCCCTGCTATTATCACAATAAAGAGTGATAGACAAATCCATATTTGGAACAACTTCCAAATCTGAAAGGAATTTCCTCAGCCAAACAGCCTCCTTAGCTACTTCACAAGCGGCTACGTATTCGACTTCCATAGTGGAGTCCACGATGCATCCTTGCTTGATGCTTCGTCAAACTACAACCCCTCCATTCAGAGTGAAAACTGACCCTAATGTCCATTTGCGATCATCTCTATTGGTCTAAAATTCAGAGTCCGTGTATCCTGTAAGGATCAGATCCTTATCTATATACACAAGCAAATGTCGGGTCTGGTACACAACATTGCATATATTAAGCTTTCTACAGCTGAAGCATAGGGAATCCGTCTCATCTCCTTAACCTCTTGAGGTGTATTAGGACATTGATCTTTAGAAATATGATTTCATGCCTGAAGGGTAACAAACCCCTCTTGGAATCCTGCATCCTATACCTGATCAACATTTGATCAATGTACGATGCCTGAGACAGGGCTAACCGTTTGTTCTTACGATCTCGAATGATCTGGATCCCTAGAACATACTGTGCCTCACCTTGATAACTTGTAGAAATATAAGTTATTTAGACTGCCTTATCTAGATATTGCGGCCAAAAGAGAATAAATATGTGTTAATTGTATGAAAATTAGCTTCAAAATACAATAATTATGAATTATCGCAATTACACCCACTAACATCTTTAAAATGGAAGGAAAGGAGAATTTTACTCTGTTTTGTAGGAAATCGAGTCACCGTTTGCACTCAAGGCTCAAGAGAAACTGATCAACGCTTCACTGTCACATTGTGCCCGTCAATCAATAATGAAGAGACAATTAACGCAATGACGACGCAATGTGATAGTCGATCTAGAGTTGACTTTCAATCGCATGCGGTAATAAAAACAAACACCGCATGGGAACTCACGATCGAAAGATGCAGCTGAGCAACGCAAAAGTGGAGGATTGAGACATATGTACAACCAACGGTTGTGCAGAATTGATGGTTTGAATGCATAAGAGAAGGAATAATTATTCCTCTATCTTCAAAATTTCCATAACAACAAGTGGGGGCCTCAAGGCCAGAGTCAAAGATCCTCACCTATAAATACCCCATAGATTTCAGAGAAAACATATGCTATGGGATACGGGGCGAATTGCTGCTAAAGTGTTGAGAGAAAAGGCTGAGCTGAGTGCTTAACTGAAGAAATTTGGGAAGAAGACGAGACAAGGCTGAGAGGTGAGTCTCAATTCTATTCTGCCGAATACCCATCAAAAAGCTCTATGCTGAGAACCCTGCTATCGATTGAGCAAGCCTGAGAGGGAAACTCATCCATCCATCTGATCCATCCAATCCGGCAAGCAGATCTCCACTTGAATTGATGCCAAGACGTTGGCACTTGTTTGTATCTGTTCTATCTCTTTTCATCATTGTATTTCACTTTCTTTATCTCCCCATTCACACACCATGTATCAAACGCTTAATAGATATATTAAATGTTTCGTTTGCTTTCATATTCCATTTTCCGTCTACTTCCATTCCTCCCTGAATCACTTTCTCCATGATGTCTTCTTAATCCCCTGGTAGTTAATATGAATTAAATGAGTACTTAACTTGTGTTAAATAGATAACTGTGTTTAGCTAAAGCATGCTAGATGGCATCTTCACCTGTGAGCGCAGAAGTGAAGATGCCATTCTGATCTATCAAGAGAAGGTTAGAAGAATGCGTTAACTAAAGCGAGTAGTACTTCCAGGCATTGAAGCAACCTTGCGTTCATTACGTTCGTCTCTGATTCACCACAAACATGTGGGAGCACGACCGATCACTGAAAGGTGTATGTCAAGAGAAAAACAAAACCGTACTTATAACTTCAACGCAATTAAGAAACTTACGCTATTTATATTAGTTATCTTTCTCTTTCTGTTTGGTACATAAGACTTGCCGCCGCATTCCATGTTCTTTGCATAACCTTCACAGCCAGCCTGGACCCCAACATCTTGTATCATGAAGCCTGTATCTTGTATCATCTAGCTTAGGTTTACCGTACTTATTTTATTATCGCATTGTTACTGCTTTTCTTTACTTTACTTCAATTTTATATACTTGTACAAAACACTCTTTAAAGATTGAAAAAACCTGGTCGTATATACCACGAACATACCACAATAACCTCAAAAAGTCCCTGTGTTCGACCTCGGATCACACCGAGAAACTTGCGGTGGAATTACACTTGGTTCCAACGTAAGGAAACTTGTGACAATGCAAGACATACAAGAATATTCATAATTAACGCATATCTAGAAATAGTATCGCATCATTTCGCGCATAGCATAACATCTTTTAGATCAATTTTAGCGTTCAANCTCATCCATCCATCTGATCCATCCAATCCGGCAAGCAGATCTCCACTTGAATTGATGCCAAGACGTTGGCACTTGTTTGTATCTGTTCTATCTCTTTTCATCATTGTATTTCACTTTCTTTATCTCCCCATTCACACACCATGTATCAAACGCTTAATAGATATATTAAATGTTTCGTTTGCTTTCATATTCCATTTTCCGTCTACTTCCATTCCTCCCTGAATCACTTTCTCCATGATGTCTTCTTAATCCCCTGGTAGTTAATATGAATTAAATGAGTACTTAACTTGTGTTAAATAGATAACTGTGTTTAGCTAAAGCATGCTAGATGGCATCTTCACCTGTGAGCGCAGAAGTGAAGATGCCATTCTGATCTATCAAGAGAAGGTTAGAAGAATGCGTTAACTAAAGCGAGTAGTACTTCCAGGCATTGAAGCAACCTTGCGTTCATTACGTTCGTCTCTGATTCACCACAAACATGTGGGAGCACGACCGATCACTGAAAGGTGTATGTCAAGAGAAAAACAAAACCGTACTTATAACTTCAACGCAATTAAGAAACTTACGCTATTTATATTAGTTATCTTTCTCTTTCTGTTTGGTACATAAGACTTGCCGCCGCATTCCATGTTCTTTGCATAACCTTCACAGCCAGCCTGGACCCCAACATCTTGTATCATGAAGCCTGTATCTTGTATCATCTAGCTTAGGTTTACCGTACTTATTTTATTATCGCATTGTTACTGCTTTTCTTTACTTTACTTCAATTTTATATACTTGTACAAAACACTCTTTAAAGATTGAAAAAACCTGGTCGTATATACCACGAACATACCACAATAACCTCAAAAAGTCCCTGTGTTCGACCTCGGATCACACCGAGAAACTTGCGGTGGAATTACACTTGGTTCCAACGTAAGGAAACTTGTGACAATGCAAGACATACAAGAATATTCATAATTAACGCATATCTAGAAATAGTATCGCATCATTTCGCGCATAGCATAACATCTTTTAGATCAATTTTAGCGTTCAACAAGTGTATGGCACCATTGCCGGGGAACTGATAATGGGAACATGGACTTGTAGCTTAGAGTAAAATTTATGTCAACAAGTTTATGGCGTCGCTATCGGGGATTGGTTAACGGTTTATTGTTTGAGTGTGTTTTTGGTATTTTGCAGGACAGATCTCATTGTACTGGCTGTTCAAGTGACGAATTAGGTGAAAGAAGACAGCAAGCATGGTGGACAACAATGATAATGTAGTATCGGTTGTGAATTAAGGGGTTGTTCGACCAGCGGAGGATCATGTCTTCCTGGCTGCTGATCGCAACATCCCGACGAGGAATTATGCGACACCCAATTTGTATGACTTTTCGCCTGGAATCTTGAGGCCTACTGTGGAGGAGAACGTATAGTCCGAGATTAAGCCGGTCATGCTGCAAATGATTCAAAATGCCAGGCAGTTCGGGGGTCTACAAGGTGAAGACCCACACGCCCATTTGACTAGCTTTGTCGAAATGTGCGGTAACTTTTCCTTACCTGGCATAACCTCAGAGAATATAAGACTGTATTTGTTCCCTTACACCTTGAGGGACAAGGCTAAGAGGTGGGCTCACTCACTGGAGCCAAATGAGATCACTTCATGGAATCAATTGGTAGAGTGGTTTATGAAGAAGTTCTTCCCACTTGCCATTAATGCAAGGCGACGAAAGGATGTGCTGAACTTCGAACAGATGGAGAATGAGACCCTAAGCACCACCTGGGTGCGATTTAGGAGACTGGTGAAAAATTTCCCGTATATCGGGATCTCCGATTGCGTCTTGATGGAAACTTTTTATAACGACCTAAACCGAGCAATGCAAGTTGTTGTTGATGCCTCCACGGCAGGAGGTTTTATGGATAAAACATACACAGAGGCTAAAGTCATCCTCGACCGCATCTCGCCGAATATGGATGACTGGATCAACGATGGATATGGAGGTCGAGGCGCTGAGAGAAGGAAAAATGAAACAGCCGTCCCTGTGGAGACAATGACCACGTTGACTGCTCAGATGGCCGCGGTGACCTCGATCCTCCAGTTAATGGAAATTAACCAAGGAGCCATTGCTCAACAATCAGTACAACCTGCTACACTGGCTCAAATGGCCACAATTAGTTGTGTTAATTGTGGAGGGGCTCATAGAGCTGACATGTGCCCATTGACTCTTCAGCAAGTATGCTCCATCCAGAACAACCCCTTTAGCAACACCTATAATCCGGGCTGGAGGAGCCATCCTAACTTCAGTTGGAAAGGCAATCCCAACCAAGGGGGGCCAGTTAACCATCAAGGGGGCAGTAGAGGGAATCCTCCTTTTCACCACAATCAAGGGCAACCAAGGCAACCGCATAACCAACAATCATCATCATCGAACACCTCGGGAAGCTCATTGGAGACACTGCTAAAGTAATACATGGATAAAAACGATGCAGTGATCCAAGCGCAGGCGTCTTCAATAAGGAGTCTAGAGATCTAAGTGGGCCAGTTGGCCTTTGAGCTGAGAAGTCGAGCACCAGGAACGTTGCCCAGCAATTCAGAAGCCCCAGGATCTACAGGAAAGGAGAAATGTCCTTAGGACATTGGGCAGG
>NW_024065251.1:209367-215679 GCF_009727055.1 Benincasa hispida | reverse complement strand
ACGGCCCAACCTATAAATAGAGTCCCTTCCCTCGTTGTGAAACTTTACCTCATTTTGCAAATCAGAAACCCTAGCGCCTTGCATCTAGACCTTCCTTCTTCCCCAGCATTCCAACGTGTTACCAGTTTCCTAAGTTCGTATCCATGGCTGATCAAACTCCCAACCAATCTACTTCACCATCCACTCCTGAATAAGTAGCCATGTAGGAGGCAACATTTTTGGCTGCCAATCGCAGACTCACCGCCCAAGCCCACACTGTCCCCAGACTCGCCGAGAGAGCCCGGAGAAACCCTCAGGCTGTTAAGCCTCCTCTGTTCAAAAGAAGAGGAAGCACTGAGAGCATTCCTGTTCCACACCTGCCGTCTTGATCGAAAGTGAAAGGAAGAGACGTGATGATACGGAGGTGTTTGGCAATATTCTGAGTACCTTGGAGCTAGGAGGTAGACTACCCAAGGTTGGGGTTGTAAATCAACCACTACCTATGAAGGAGGAGACAGTGGTGGTGGTGAATGGAGTAGTGGTGGTAGAGGTAGTGGCGATTGAAGAAGAAATGGGAAGAGGCATTCTGCCCCACAGATTCCTAAGGTGACTGCCAGCGTAGAAGCCTATGATGAACCTCCAAGAAGAGAAGAAGAAGAGATTGTGATGGAGGAGGCCAAAAAGGCTGAAGTTGCGTTGGAGGAGGTTGCGGGAGGGGCACAACCAGAAGTGGGTAAAGAGAAAACAAAGAAGAAGAAGAACAAGGGAAAGAAGGCTGGGGAGGCTGAATATTCCCATCATTGCAAAGAAAAGAAGAATAAAGAGAAAAAGGATGATGATGAAGATGAGGAGGCTAGGAAGGAAAGAAAGAAGAAGGAGAAAGAAGAAAAGAAAATGCGCCGGCGTGAAGAGAGGCACCTGAGAAAAGAAGAGGAAGCGAGACAGAGGGCTGCGAGCCCGAAGATAGATGGAGAATCAACCTCTGTAAGGGAGGATAAAGGGGAAAAGGCACAGTTGATGGAACCAGTGCAACCCGAAACAACACAAATGGTTACGACCGATGAAAGAGAAGAAGCAGAGGGAACCCCCCTAATGTGGCGTCGCAGGGAGAATGAGCCGCAAGGGTCCACTATTGACCTTCAAAGATTAATTTTAGCATTGGAAAAGGAAGAGAGAAAAAGAAAAGAAGAGAAGGAGAAGCAAGAAAAGATGGAGAGGGGCAAGCTTATCATCACAGAGGGGAGTAAAAGAAGAAGATTGGAGTTTGAAGAAATGCGACGCAACAATAAGCTTACCAGACTTGAAGGGATACAGAAGCGCGAGGAGGAACAACGTCTATTGCTAGCCTCTAAGAAATTTGAAGAAGAATTTGCGAGAGAAGAAAGAGAATAAGAAGAAAAAGAGAGGAGGAAGAAAGAAGAAGCGGACAAATTATTGGAGGAAGAGAAAAGGAAAAAGCGTGAAGCCAATAAGTGGCGCTTATACAAGAAGAAGGGAAAAGAACTCGCAGAGCATGAGAAAGAAGAACAATGCGAGGAGTGGGAAAAGGAAGAAAGACAAGCAGCCCACCTTGCATTGGCAAAAGTCAAGGCAATCATAGAAAGCAGCAAACCCGTACTGGTTAGGAAGCATTCATCAAAGAAAAAAGAGAATGATGATATGTTGATCGAGATGGGCTTCTTTCCTGCGCCGAATCCACTACCTGATCTTATCACGAGCGTAATTGTGGAACATGGGTGGGACACGTTCTGCAGTGCCCATTCATCATCGTGCCTCAGATAGTGCGAAGCTTCTACCGTGGGCGTCTTCATAGAAACAGGGATGCGATGACCTTTAAAGGAGAAACAGTATCCTTCAGAACAAGAGACATCAACAAAATTTATCAGATGAAGGACAACCCTGATGCACCAGGGAACAAGATTATTGATGATCCCACAGAAGAATAGATGGATGATGCGCTGAGGGTATTAACGTAACCGGGAACGAAGTGGTCAGTCTCGCTCAAAGGCATCCACACTCTGGAGTCCAAGGCCTTGCTACCGAAGGGATGACTCTGGGTTTACTTGGTCAAGAAGCGGTTGATCCCAACAACGCACGACAGAACGGTATCAAAAGGATCGGGTTATGGCCGCATACTGCGTTGCTCGCGGCATTCCTATTGACATAGGGCAGTTGATCGCAAGGCAAATCATGGCATTGGTGAGGCATATCCGGGGGCAGTACTTCTTCTCGTGGATCGTTTCAAGTCTATGCCTGTCTATGGGTGTAGGCATTGATGAAGAGCCTATGCTAGAAGTCCACGACCTTATCAACATCAAAATTTTGAGGATGCTCCTCAAAGACTCTCCGCATTGCCCCGAGTTGCCAGTAAAAAGGCCTGCGATCGATTTGAATGCGCCACAAGAACCAAGGCCCAAGAGACAACAAAGAGAAGACAAGGGAAAAGAGAAGGTCCTGGAGTCACCAACGTAAGATCCAGTACCTATAGACCCTCTTCCCTTGGTTATTTGACCTCCAAGCCCTCCGAGCCCACCAGCGCAACCCTTCTCCCCTCTTCATGAACATTTTACCAATCTATTCCTTGTCCCAGCCTCCTCACCTGTTTACCCAGCAGCCCCACCTTCACCATCAGCATCATCACCGCAACCCACCATTCCACCGCCGCAAGTTGATGACCCACACGATTTGGGTGAAGGCACCTCTGCCCAACCCCAAACCGATGTTGGCGAGACATCGCAGGCACAACCCTCCATCACCTCCATGGCTGCTGAGTTAGCAGAAATGAGATCCCTCTTCTCCCAACAACAACCAATTTTCTCTCAACAACAACACTTCTTCAACCAAAGATTTGAAGTGGTAATAGCGCGGATTGATGATATTCAATGCAGTGTTGCCACATCAAGAGAGGCACTGATCAACATGCAACGCAACATTCATAAAGTCCATATGCACTAGAGAATGATTACGGAGCGTAATTAAGAGTACTTCAACTTTCTCACCGCATATCTTCATGGTCCGATGGTGCCCTTACATCTTCGGTAGCACTTAAATTTTGAAGAAGTACCTCCTGCACCACCTCAAAATCCGCCTCCAGACCTGCCAGCCCCTCAGTAATAATCCTCCTATCTTTTTTCTCTTCGGCGCAATGCGATAGTCGATCCAAAGCTGACTTTCAACCGCATGTGGTAATAAAAACAAATACTGCATGCGAACTCATGATCGAAAGATGCAGCTGAGCAAAGCAAAAGCAGAGGATTGAGATACGTGTACAACCAACGGTTGTGCAAAATTGACGGTTTGATTGCATAACAGAAGGAATAATTATTCCTCCATCTTTGGAATTTCCATAACAACAAGTGGGGGCCACAAGGCCGGAGTCAAAGATCCTCACCTATAAATACCCCATAGATTTCAGAGAAAACATATGCTATGGGATACGGGGCAAATTGCTGCTAAAGTGTTGAGAGAAAAGGCTGAGCTGAGTGCTTAACTGAAGAAATTTGGGAAGAAGACAAGACAAGGCTGAGAGGTGAGTCTCAATTCTATTCTGC
This sequence comes from Benincasa hispida, assembly GCF_009727055.1. Classification (NCBI taxonomy): domain Eukaryota; kingdom Viridiplantae; phylum Streptophyta; class Magnoliopsida; order Cucurbitales; family Cucurbitaceae; genus Benincasa; species Benincasa hispida. Next base: position 212,149 of record NW_024065251.1, on the reverse strand, counting down.
CGAATACCCATCAAAAAGCTCTATGCTGAGAACCCTGCTATCGATTGAGCAAGTCTGAGAGGGAAGCTCATCCATCCATCTGATCCTGTCTCTTATACACATCTAGATGTGTATAAGAGACAGGCTCAATTCTATTCTGCCGAATACCCATCAAAAAGCTCTATGCTGAGAACCCTGCTATCGATTGAGCAAGTCTGAGAGGGAAGCTCATCCATCCATCTGATCCATCCAATCCGGCAAGCAGATCTCCACTTGAATTGATGCCAAGACGTTGGCACTTGTTTGTATCTGTTCTATCTCTTTTCATCATTGTATTTCACTTTCTTTATCTCCCCATTCACACACCATGTATCAAACGCTTAATAGATATATTAAATGTTTCGTTTGCTTTCATATTCCATTTTTCGTCTACTTCCATTCCTTCGTGAATCACTTTCTCCATGATGTCTTTTTAATCCCTTGGTAGTTAATATGAATTAAACGAGTACTTAACTTGTGTTAAAGAGATAACCGCGTTTAGCTAAAGCATGCTAGATGGCATCTTCACCTGTGAGAGCAGAAGTGAAGATGCCATTCTGATCTATCAAGAGAAGGTTAGAAGAATGCGTTAACTAAAGCGAGTAGTACTTCCAGGCATGGAAGCAACCTTGTGTTCATTACGTTCGTCTCTGATTCACCACAGACATGTGGGAGTGCGACCGATCACTGAAAGTATACCTCAAGAGAAAAACGGAACCGCACTTATAACTTCAACGCAATTAAGAAACTTGCGCTGTTTATATTAGTTATCTTTCTCTTTCTGATTGGTACATAAGACTTGCCGCCACATTCCATGTTCTTTGTATAACCTTCATAGCCAGTCTGGACCCCAGCATCTTGTATCATGAAGCCTGTATCTTGTATCATCTAGTTTAAGTTTACCGTACTTATTTTATTATCGCATTTTTACTACTTTCCTTTACTTTACTGCAATTTTATATATTTGTACAAAACACTCTTTAAAGATTGAAAAAACCCGGTCGCATATACCACGAACATACCACAATAACCTCAAACAGTCCCAATGTTTGACCTTGGATCACACCGAGAAACTTGAGATGGAATTACACTTTGTTCCAACGTAAGGAAACTTGTGACAATGCAAGGCATACAAGAATATTCATAATTAACGCATATCTAGAAATAGTATCGCATCATTTCGCGCATAGCATAACATCTTTTAGATCAATTTTAGCGTTCAACAAGTTTATGGCACCGTTGCCGGGGAACTGGTAACGGGAACATGGACTTGTAGCTTAGAGTAAAATTTATGTCAACACACCCAAATCTTTCATTTGGAACTGGGCAGCTAGCCATTTCTTAATGTCAGTTAGATACTCTACATCATTCCCAATGAGTAGGATATCATCCACATACAGTACCAGGAAAGCTACTGAGCTGTTGATGATTTTCTTGTATACACAAGGCTCATCAACGTTCTGATCAAAGCCAAACGACTTGACAGTAGTTTCAAATCTGATGTTCCAAGATCTAGATGCTTATTTCAGTCCATAAATGGGACTATTAAGCTTGCAATCTCTTTACTCTTGATCTGGAACTATGAACCCCTCTGGTTGAGTCATATAGATGCTCTCCTCAAGATTACCATTAAGAAAGGTAGTGTTGACGTCCATTTTTCATATTTCATAATCCTAAAATGTGGCTATGGACAGGAGAATTCGGATAGACTTGAGCATGACAACAGGTGAGAAAGTTTCCTCATAGTCAACTTCCTCGACCTGGGTATAACCCTTTGCCACGAGTCTAGCCTTAAAGGTTTGCACCTTTCCATCTACACCTCTCTTTCTCTTATAGATCCACTTACAGCCAATAGGTCTTACCCCATTAGGTGGATCAACAAGCTCCCAGATGTTATTGAAGTACATAGACTCCATTTCCTGGTTCATTGCTTTAACCCATTCATCTTTGTTAACATCCTCCATTCCTTTCTTAAATGATAACGGATTCTCAACCCCATCATTTGTAATGATGTTTTGGGCTTTAGTCAAACCCATGTAGTGATTTGGTGGGTTCATAACCCTCCCACTACGTCGAGGCAGTCTCAACTCTTGAGTTGGTTGACTGGACATCCCGACCTCAACAACTCTTGTTGATTTGTCGGCCTATTCAACAACTCTTATTGAACCCTCAGAAGTCTCAATCTTATTGAAGATCTCATGCAAAACGAGCTTACTCTATCGCTTATGATCCTTTATGTGGTCTTCTTCCAAGAGATAGCATTCAAACACTTTGTTCTCACTCAGATCATAGAAGTATCCACCTCTCGTTTCCTTGGGGTAGCTACAAAGAGGCAAACCTTCGAACGCGGTTCCAACTTCTTTGGGTTAGGCACTAGCACATTTGTCGAATAGCCCCAAATCCTGAAGTGATGTAAACTACCTTTACGACCTCTCCACAACTCAAAAGGTGTTTCAGAAACACTTTTCGAGGGAATGTTGTTCAGGATATAGCATGAAATCTCCACTGCAAAACCCCAAAACGAGTCTGGAAGATGAGCATAACTCATCAAAGACCGAACCATGTCCAACAAGGTCCTGTTTCTCCTTTTTAATACACCATTCTGCTGAGGTGTACCAGGGGGCGAGAGTTAGGACACGATACCATGTTCTTATTGGGTTGATGCCCTAAAGTCTCGTGTCCTGTAGTTTGTAAACAGTATATACGAACACCTGTGATTGTTAATATATGATATTTACTTCACATCTTGTTGTTTTGCTCGGTT
>NW_024065251.1:206963-208292 GCF_009727055.1 Benincasa hispida | reverse complement strand
CGAGGAAATTAGATATAAATATAATTTATATCAAGTAGAGGAGAAAATACTTAGTAGATATATGATATCAAACTATAGGATATAAATATAATATGATTATATTTATTAATTAAATTAATTGATTAGTTATTTGATAATTAACGGATTTATCCACGTTCGGATGTGGGAAGTGGGATTGCGATGGTTATGGTAACTAGTGGATTAAAACAATGAAAATCGTTTTCATTTTGATAATTCATGCATTCGTATTATCGCGCGCCCAAAAAGAATTCGTGAAAGCGATCGCGAGAGCCTATACAATAGAAGCTCATCTGTCTAAATGATCGTCTACCTCACCTTTTCTCTAAACGATCATATACGTTTTTCTTAAACGATCGTTCAGTCTTTTATACATGATCGTGTAGCTTTACTATATGATAAGCATTTCCGCTATATGATAGCAGAGTTTCATCTCCCACTTGCTTATTGCCTACACAATGCGTCCTCCTCTGTCCTCTACCAAACTCATCAAAGCCCACTCTTTGGGTTTATGACGCCGAGGATACCAGGTTTCTCTTGTGGTAGTGTCGTCCCTGCTGCATTGTTGTGTACGTTCTGATCGTGCTGTTGCAGTCGACCTACTCGCCGGGTGCTGGTAGATCCGTTGGAGGTTTTTCGCTGCTTAGGGTTCAAACGTTCGAAGAGTGTCTTCATCTGGTATGAACTCTTTCCTTGTTAATTATTGTGTTCTGAGCATGCCGTTAATTAGGTTTATATGCATAACTGTATGTGTTGAATGTATGTCGTTTGTGTTTCGGTCACTGTGAAATCTAAGCGATCTAAACCCGCTTATGGAACTCTCGGTATGAGATCCTTCAATTGGTATTAGAGCCAGGTTTCTGATACTCCGATTTCATCTATTGCAACAAAATAACATATACATTCATGGCGGGTGCATTTCTACGCTGTTTTAAATGTTAATTCTGCTGTGGATGTGCCGAATTAATGGATGTTTTCGGGATGAATTGCCTTGGTTTGTTTAATTACTTTTACATTTGCGGTTGTTTGTAAAGGCCCCTGGGCATAAACAATCGTAATCGAGTTTGTATTCAAAATGTTTGAAGTCTTGAGTCGTTCGTCGAAGTTCTGGGCAAAGGTTGCGACTCTTCGAGGAAGGATATGATTTAGGGTTGATCGCATCGTGCAGAAGAGGTTCTATGCGATTGCTGTCCATCGCATCATGAAGATGAAGGACTATGCGATCACAGTTGAACGATGGGGTATGCGATCAAGAGTTAGTCATATCGGGTTGATGATCGGGCACGCGATCGCTGAGTATCATTTAATGCG
>NW_024065251.1:177286-203960 GCF_009727055.1 Benincasa hispida | reverse complement strand
CAGCCAGGTTAGCATAATCCTGCATTCTTTGCCAGAGAGCTTCCTGCACTTTATTAGCAATGTGATTCTTAACAAAGTGAAGTATAACCTTACAACTCTCCACAACAAGTTGCAGACATACCAATCTTTACTAAAAAGTAAGGAGAGGTAGAAAGGTGAGACAAATGTTGCTTTATCCCCAAGGACATTCCATAGAGGTTCGACCTCAGGAACGAAGTCTGCACTTTCTACTTCTAACTCTGCAAAGGGGAAGAAGAATAAGGGTGGTAAAGGAAAAGGGAAGGCACCTGCTAACCCACTGCCTGTCACCCCGAGGAAGCGTCCACCAGTTGCTAAGGGAAAGTGTTTCCATTGTAACCAAGATGGACATTGGAAGAGGAACTATCCTCGGTATCTAAAGGAGAAGAAAGCAGCCAAGGCGGATAAAGGTAAATGTGATTTACTTGTGCTCGAAACTTGTTTAATGGAGAATGATGATTCTGCCTGGATAATTGATTCAGGCACCACTAACCATGTTTTTTCTTCTTTTTAGGGGATTAGATCTTGGCGACAACTGGAGGCTGGTGAAATGACGATGCGAGTAGGTACCGGGCACGTCGTCTCAGCTGTGGCAGTGGGAGGACTCCAGTTAACTTTACAGAATAGGTTTCTCATTTTAAATGATGTATATATTGTTCCTGAACTAAAAAGAAACCTTATTTCTGTAAAGTGTTTATTGCAATGTAAATACACTATTTCTTTTAATTTGAGTAAGATTAATAAAGATGGTGTTTTTATTTACACAACAAATCCGAAATCGAATTTATATGTGCTAAGATCGTTAGCCATTAATTCCCTCCATAATACTGAAATGTTCAGAACTGTTGTAACTCAATCAAAATGTTGACGAATTTCTCCAAAAGAAAATGCCCAATTTTGACATCTATGTTTAGGGCACATCAATCTCAATAGGATTGAGAGATTGGTGAAGAATGGACTTCTAAGTAAGTTAGAGAAAAATTCTTTGCCAGTGTGTGAATCTTGCCTTGAGGGTAAGATGACTAAACGACCTTTTACTAGAAAAGGTTCTAGAGCCAAAAAGCCTCTTGAGTTAGTATATTCTGACCTTGGTGGTCCTATGAATGTGCGAGTCCGAAATGGCTATGAGTATTTTATCAGTTTTACTGATGATTACTCCAGGTACGGGTATGTTTATCTTTTGCAACGGAAGTCTGAATCCTTTGAAAAGTTCAAAGATTTTAAGGCTAAAGTTGAAAACGCATTAGATAGATGGATTAAAACACTTCGATCAGATCGAGGTGGAGAGTTTTTGGACTCCGCATTCCAAGACTATTTGATAGAACATGGAATCGTTTCCTAACTCTCAGCGCCGGGTACACCTCAGCAGAATGGTGTAGCGGAGAGGAGAAATAGGACCTTGTTAGACATGGTTTGCTCGATGATGAGTTACGCTTCCTTATCGAACTCGTTTTGGGGTTTCGCAGTGGAAACTGCGGTGTACATACTCAACTGTGTTCCCTTCAAGAGTGTGACAAGAACACCTCTGGAGTTGTGGAACGAGCGTAAAGCTAGTTTACATCATTTTCGCATTTAGGGTTGCCCTACACATGTGCTTGAGGCTAATCCCAAGAAGTTGAAACCACGATCGAGGTTATGCCACTTTGTAGGCTTCCCCAAACGTACACGAGGGGGTTATTTTTATGATCCAATGGAAAATAGGGTGTTTGTTTCAACAAACGCTACTTTCCTAGAGGAGGATCATATAAGGGAGCACAGTCCACGAAGCAAAGCCGTGTTGCGTGAGCTTTTCCAATGAAACTATTAAAACTTCAACAAGAGTTGTTGATGGGAGTTCATCCAATAGGTCGGCTCCACCTCAAAAGTTGAGGAAACCTCGATGTAGTGAGAGGGTTGCGAACCCACCCATTCATTATCTGGGTTTCACAGAAATCCTTGCTATGGTAGTAGATGGCGATGTTGAGGATCCGTTGTCTTATAAAAAGGCAATGGAGGATGTTGACCGGGATGAATGGGTCAAGGCCATGGATCTCGAGATAGAGTCGATGTACTTCAACTCAGTATGGGATCTTGTAGATCCGCCTGATTGGGTTCGCCTTATAGGTTGTAAATGGATCTACAAGCACAAACGGGGTGTTGGTGGGAAGGTACAGACCTTCAAGTCTAGGTGGGAAGGTACAGACCTTGAAGTCTAGACTTGTGGCAAAGGGTTATACCCAGGTAGAGGGAGTCGATGATGACATGCAGAAATGCACGTCATCTTAGGCCTTTTATTTAGAATTATGAGGGCTGTTAAGCATAATATGCGGCAATTATGTTAGGAATTCATGAAAAAATGAGTTCGCGTCGTTCAGCATCAAGAATCTCGGCTAACCTACTATTATACGTTATTATGCGTTCAATTGTCTATCTTTGTAGCTAACACAGGAATCATATGCGGAAGCCGGGCTATCGCATAGACGACCGCATGCAGAGAAATTCTCCATCACAAACGCGAACGCATACATTCAACGCATGGGTATTGTGGTAATCAACCGCATGCGTCAATCGCATAGGAGTTGCGATCGTCAAGCGATTGCGGTCATCGTGTAGAAGTTGGATTACCAAGCGATTGCAGTCATTTCAAGATTACGGCTACATGATGATAACCATAATAGCAAGATTATCGCAAGTTGGTGGAATGGAAGCATCAGCGCATCTCTTGGGAAAATCAAAAGATGATGTTGACATTTTACCTACCACGCCATTAGCAGAAGAGATTCAGAAAATGACCAATGCGCCGCGAATGTCAAAATCAGAGTAGGTTCATTAATGCTGTCGGCAATCAAGCTCTAATAGAAGCCGCTGAGCATAACTCAAGTCATCCAAGGTTTTCATCCAAGATTTCCTACCTTTGGGTGGATCCTTGTGATCCAGACCAAAGCGTTAGAAGAAAGCTTGAGAGTTCTTCATCTCAGAAGAAAGCTTGAGAGTTCTTCATCTCCTTCATCCATTCCAAGTGACGACCGGAGGCTTCGATAGAGTTAATCCTGAGAGAGTCAGCTCCACGGCCCTTCCATGGCATCACCGACAGCCTTGACATACATCTGCTGGAAGCAAGACATTTCTTCCAGCTAGTCATTTCATTTTCTCTTCTCTTCTTATATTGTATTATATTACATTTTGGATTAAGAAATTAATACATTGTGTGTTCAATGCATTTCTATATTTCCTTCGATTCCATATCCATTTTCATTACTTAGTATCCTTAATCTTCATTGCATCACTTAGTGTGACTGTTAGATTATCGCATACTTAGTCATGCGACATAAGAATATGAAGCATGTAGCAAACCACCGGGAGGTATATGTTGCGTGAGTGTGTGAGAAAACCTTATTTGCTCAGTGTAAAGCTGTAGATACGCTTGTCTATAAGCGGACACAATGCTTGTCTATGAGTAAAATCAGAAACAACTAACTGTCTGGGAGGGTAAGTGGTTGGTCGCATTAAGCAGTGTAAGCAAATGTTCACTAGAGATAGGAATAATCTTACGTCAATCAGGCTTTTGCGGTTACCTTATCTTATATATGCGTCCATCACACCTTTATAGCTACTCGGGAGAGAGTCTAAAGAAAGAACCTAAGACTCGGGAGAGCTAGGTTAGAATCGATGCTCGGGAGAGCTAGATTAAGATCGCATAAGCAAGAATGGAGACTTAGAAATGAGTTTCGTTTGCTAATACAAATCACATGCATTTGCGGCGGGCCTATATGGCATGAACGCATTAGTTGGCATTGGCTGGGGTTGCCTTTGCAGTCAAGCTTAGGGTTTCGATGAAGACATCTTCATATTTTATCTAATTTTCCATGCATTTACTATGCGTCGATAGTTGCCGTGTCTCTACCTGAATTCATACTTCCAATGATTTGTCTGTTAGTTAAGAGTAGGAGTAGTTTGTAGCTTAATACCCTCCATCATTCTTTTATTCATCCGCCGCATACACATTACCACATAACATTTAGTTACAAGTCCCTGAGTTCAACCTCAGATCACCCGAAAAACTTGCGTTCGCGTTATACTTGGCGTGAGCGCAAGAAAACTTTTGACGAGAATGCATGGTCATCGCATACATTCGTTAACGCATAGTTTCATTCCAACGCATGACCACCGACGCATGAGTATCAATGCATACCTTAAGACATGCATCGCAAATTGAATCCCTTTAATTTTCATCATCAGTCGACTATGAGGAGACTTTCTCGCTTGTTGCCATGTTAAAGTCGATCCGCATCCTTCTATCCGTTGCAGCTTATTATAATTATGAGATCTGGCAAATGGACGTCAAGATGGCCTTTCTGAATGGCAATCTTGAGGAGACCATTTATATGGTGCAGCCCGAGGTATTCATAGCCTAAGGTCAAGAGCAAAAGGTTTGCAAACTGAATCGGTCCATTTATGGACTGAAAAGGGCATCTCAATCTTGGAACATACGATTTGATGCTGCGATCAAGTCGTATGGCTTTGACCAAAACGTTGATGAACCTTGTGTCTATAAGAAGATCATCAATGCTTTAGTAGTCTTCATAGTGTTGTATATAGACGATATCATACTCATTGGGAATGATGTAGGTCTACTAACTGCAGTTAAGAACTGGCTAGCGACCCAATTCCAAATGAAAGATTTGGGAGAGGCTCAGTTTGTTCTAGGTATACAGATCTTTCAGGATCGCAAGAACAAAGTGCTAGCACTGTCTCTGGCATCGTACATTGACAAGATATTGCTCAAGTACTTGATGCAGGACTCCAAGAGGGGCCTACTGCTGTTCAGGTATGAAGTCACTTTGTCTAAGGAAATGTGTCCTAAGATGCCTCAAGAGGTTGAGGAGATGAGACGGGTCCTATATGCATCTGCCATTGGCAGTTTGATGTACGTGATACTCTGTACTCATCCAGACATCTGCTACACTGTGGGCATAGTTAATAAGTATCAGTCTAACCTAAGCCAGGGTCACTGGACCGCGGTGAAGAACATCCTCAAGTATTTTCGGAGAACGAGGGACTATATGCTCGTGTATGGTTTGAGGGATTTGATCCTTACAGGATACACCGAATCTGCCTTTCAGATGATAAGGACTCTCGCAAGTCCACATCAGGGTCCATCTTTACTCTTAACGGAGGAGGAGCTGTAGTATGAAACACCTAAGCAGGGGTGCATCGTGACATCCACTATAGAGGCGGAATACGTAGCGGCTTTGCAAAGTTGCTAAGGAGATTGTCTGGCTCAGGAAGTCTCTTACAGACCTGGAAGTTGTTCCAGATATGTCTAGGCCCATTACCCTCTATTGTGATAATAGTGGGTAGTGGCGAACTCCATGGAGCAGGAGTCAAGGCGTGGTAAACACATAGAGCAGAAGTATCATCTGATCCGCGAGAGATAGTGGCATCGAGGGGACGTGATTGTCACGTAGTTCGCTTTGGGCACAATGTTGTTGAGCCCATTTATGAAGGCTCTCACTGCTACAGTGTTTGAGGGTCACCTACGAAGCATGGATCTATAGGATCGCCTACGACTGAACTAGGGCAAGTGGGAGTTTTATTGTACTAGATTTTTATGCCCTAGTTTATTGTTTTGTACTAAGTTTTTTGTACACCCCACTTTCACTTTAGAACAAGTGGGAGATTTGGGTTGATGCCCTAAAGTCTCGTGCCTGTAGTTTGTAAACAGTTATAACAAACACCTGTGATTGTTAAATTATGATATTTACTTCACATCTTGTTGTTTTGCTCGGTTATTTATTTTATTTGCTTTACCAAAAACCATAAAACTTAAAATCTCTGTTATCTATATGTGACTCAGCATGTATGTGTGAATACAAGGATCATGTCTTGAATGATAACCAAAATGGTCTGTAGTAAATGGATAAAGGAGGGAAAACCTTATCCTGGTAACGTACGGACACGGCCCGCTTTGTGGAATGTCACAAGTGTTGTAACTTGTCACAGATGGTCTGGTCCTGATCATTCGTGTTGGGGGCATGTGAACGGGGGCGTCCTATACAAAAGAGTTTATATAAGACCTGACCACTAAAGTGTTAACGTCTCGTTATATAAAAACACCGTTCATGACAGAGACTCACTTCACTTAGGATGGCCATAGGTAACATGACTCAATCCTGAGTGAAGTTGGGAACTCTTGCCATTGAGGACGGTCCCTTGATTTATATGGGTGTGAGTGGCCAGGTCACCGATTCAAACCTACCATTTTGAGGATTCGTCTGATTTGGGAGCTGGGAACTCAACTACACAAGATAGAATTCACTCCTTCCGTGAGGTAGGGGTAAGTAGATAGATGGCTCCCTTAAGGGCTGATTTCCGGGGCTTGAACGATGTGGTGCCACACACCTTCTCTTGGCTCGAGAGGTGTTCACACATAGAGGAATCAGTGGTACTTAAGGAGTGAGATGTAACTACAGGGGCAAAACGGTAAATTGGCCCAGCTGTACTTACGAGTATCTGTGAAGGGTCATCGTACTCATGATTGTTACATCCGATGGACACATAAATATATCTGTGGTAAGAAGAGTTCAGTTGTTGGTCTTTAGTGGAATCACTGGCAGTTAACAGTGGTGGATCTCGTGGCTAAAGAGTTTAGTCAGCTATTCACGTACCATTGGAGCTTCGAGCCACAGGTCCATTAGGTCACCTGAGTAGCTTGGATAAAGTCGAGAACCAGTGTTTGGGTTAATTTGAAATGTTCAAATTGACAAGTGGAAGTTCAATTATATATGATATAATTGGAGTGGTTAATTATATATGATATAATTGGCTAAATGTATGAGATACATTATTTTCGAGGAAATTAGATATAAATATAATTTATATCAAGTAGAGGAGAAAATACTTAGTAGATATATGATATCAAACTATAGGATATAAATATAATATGATTATATTTATTAATTAAATTAATTGATTAGTTATTTGATAATTAACGGATTTATCCACATTCGGATGTGGGAAGTGGGATTGCGATGGTTATGGTAACTAGTGGATTAAAACAATGAAAATTGTTTTCATTTTGATCATTCGTGCATTCTTGTTATCGCGCACTCAAAAAGAATTCATGAAAGCGATCGCGAGAGCCTATACGATAGAAGCTCGTCCGTCTAAACGATCGTCTGCCTCACGTTTTCTCTAAACGATCGTATATATTTTTCTTAAACGATCGTTTAGTCTTTTATGCACGATCGTGTAGCTTTACTATACGATAGCAGAGTTTTATCTCCCACTTGCTTATCATCTACACGACGCGTTCTCCTCCGTCCTTTACCAAACTCACCAAAGCCCACTCTTTGGGTTTTTGACGTCGAGGATACCCGTATTTCTCTTGTAGTGTTGTCATCCCTATTGCATTGTTCGTGTATGTTCTGATCGTGTTATTGCAGTCGACCTACTCACCGGGTGCTGGTAGATCCATTGGAGGTTTTTCGTTGCTTAGGGTTCAGACATTCGAAGAGTGTCTTCATCTGGTATGAACCCTTTTCTTGTTAATTATTGTATTCTGAGCATGCCGATAATTAGGTTTATATGCATAACTGTATGTGTTGAATGTATGTCGTTTGTGTTTCGGTCACTGTGAAATCAGAGCGATCTAAACCCGCTCATGGAACTCTCGGTATGAGATCCTTTAGTTCTATCCTTTAGTTCTAGAATTTGAGGTCCATATACTCTCCACCACGATCAAATGTAATGTTTTTATCTTCTTACATAACAAGTTTTCAACTTCAGCCTTATACTCCTTGAGCTTGTCAAGGACTTCATACCTACGTTGCATTAGGTAGAGATACCCGAATCTTGAATAATCATCTATGAAAGAGATGAAATATTCATACCCACCCCGAGCTCTAACATTCATCGGACCACAGTGATTTGAATGTACAAGCTCCTAGGTTTCCTTGGCTCTATAACCTTTTCCAGTAAAAGATCGTTTGGTCATCTTGCCTTCGAGGCATGATTCACATACTGGCAAGGAGTTTTCTTCCAAACTCTTTAGAAGTCCATTTTTCACCAACTTCTCAATCCTATTGAGGTTGATGTGACCTAACCTTAGATGCCAAAGATGGGCGTTTTGCTTAGGAGAGACCTTTGGTCTTTTAGCTGTTGTTTCTGTACTGAACATTTCAGTGTTAAACAAGGTTTTTATGACTAACGACCTTAGTACATATAAGTTACTCTCCATTGAACCATAACCAATCTCCATTCCATTCTTGAAAATAAACACTTTATTCTCAGGAAAGGAGATGGTTTGTTCAATGAGACAAGAAACCGAGATTAAGTTCCTCTTAATATGAGGAACTACAAAAATATTATCCAGTAATAGATAACATTTTTTGTCAACAAATAACTTCAGCCTGCATACAACAATAGCCGAAACAACCTCACCAGTACCGACTCATAGAGTCATCTCTCCTTGTGACAACGTTTGCCAGGAACTGAATCCTTGGTAAGAGGAACTGACATGATTGGTAACACCCGAATCTAGGATCCAGGCAGAATCATCATGCTCTACTAGACACATCTCCAAGACTAATAAATCAGATTTACTGTCTTGTCGCCTCTTTTGGAGAGTAGTGGGATCAGTGTCAGAACAACTAACACTACTGGTTTTGTCATCCATCCCTTTATGCTCGAAAAGTAAGAACTGACGTTTAAACAAATCTTGCAGTGAGTCTATGATTTCGCGTGCAATGATCACGTTTTCAACCCTTTTGGCCAAAACATCAGGTATGTTAACCAAAATGTGAAGTCGGGCCAACAAATTAGCCTTCATCCACACCTCATATGCATTGCAAACACTTTGCGGTGCATCAAGGGTCGGGACTTGAGGACACTCCTCAACCATGACAAATACGAGGTCATTTTCCACGAAATACATTTCACACGATTCTTTCCACTATATGTAGTCGGTCATATTAAAAACACTAAATGAAAATACTAACAAGTTCCTAAAACGAAAAACATATTGACCTACGTTAGGTTTTAAGTAAATACCCGTTGTAAAAAAAACAACATCCAATAAGGTTTTAGTAAAACTAATATGAACCCCGTGTGGCATCTAGTTTCACAATGATGCTTCAAAGGTTTAGGACAAAAGCCGCCGAAGGGATGTTAATTATCCCTCTTATGAATTGAGAAGTTCTCAACCAGTCATTAATACCAAAACAACTCTTGCTCCTATAATGACTAGCCATCATTGATTTGGCCAAGAGAGCATTAACTTACTTAACAATCTCTCGTAAGTGTGACCCGCCATTTTAGGCCCTAGAGATCTGCCCCAAAAAGCAAATCCGAAGGAAAAAATCCGATTGGGGCAAAATCTAAAGCGACCCTATCCATTTTTGGAGTTCACTTTGATCTTGACCAACTGCACAAAACCCATCCGAAGGGAGACGCTCCCAGGGTGCCACGAGAGAGTACAGAATGATCTCACAATGTGAACCAATGACAGAGACCATAGGATGTGTTGACACACACCCTTCACCCACTTACTATAAACACTCTCTCCGTTCACTTTGATATTGACTCATGCAAACACCATCTAAAGGGGGATGCTCCCAGGGCACCACGAACCCAAGCATGAATCTCACGGTGTGAACATTCAAAGAGAAACATGAGTGGAATCATAGACATATTAGATACATCTCTTCCTCCCACTGAGTATTTTATAACCTAGGGTTTAGCTTACTTAGAAAAAAACACGGCTAAGGATTTTAACTAAGTGACTTTTAGGTTTGTCCAAGAGTAACTTTTACCTTGAATAGTTAAACAACTTTTGATCATCATCCATTAAACTCTTTAATGGAGTCTTTGACCGAATCGTCGCATGCTTGCTGAAAATCTATCTAATTCACCTTTCTAGGAAGGTTCCTAGGTAGGGGTGTTACGTCTCCGTCAACTTAAGAACCCCAGCCTAGCCAAAACCCGCCTTAGACAAAAGGTCCCTTATAGATAGATTTAAAATAGATTTAATCTTTTATGCCAACCAATTTAATCCTATTAAACCGATTTTAAAAGATTAATCTAAGTTACTAAACTCTTTAGAACCCTTTGAACTTAGGTCTATCTCAAACCAATTTTAAAACCCTTAAAAAAAAAACTTGAGTTCACCCTAAGTCCACATGTAACTCTTTCTTATTGATTTTAGGTCTAATTTCCTTTTTAACACTTATAAATGGAAACCGAAACCACAATACTAAGCTAACACATGCAAGGCATTCATAACGATTACAAACAACCTAAGTGTCATGCTCAATGTATTGTCTATTCATTGCTACTTCTTTTATATAACACTTATGTAAAACAACAATGAAACAAGCAAAACATACTTCCATTCACCCTTAGACTATAACACTTATAATAAAAGGATGATGCATGATATGCCCTCTGCATGCAAAATATAACTCTTATATTTCATGATGCATGCACATACTTACAAGTAATTTCTTCATGCTCAATTATAACATTTATAATACATGATGCATGAATAATTGCACAACCTAAGGTGGGTTTTAAACTATATGTCAAACACTTTGGTATATAAGCACCATACATCACATGTATAAAAAATAAATGTTGATGAACCGGGTAAGATTGCCTTAAAATCACAAAATTAAATCTAATTATTACAAAGACAAGGAGTCTCTGGTTCAAACAGGTGACCCAGGTCTTGAACCGTCTGGGTGAAGCAACGCATCTCCAACCATCATGTACTAAACTCCCCGCGATCGCCTATACGATAAAACAAACGCTTCGTTCTATCACTTACCAACGTTCCCAGAGCTAAATGATCATTTAGCAAATACTACATGATCGTGTACCTTTTACTAAGCGATGAAGCCTGAGGTACGTGATCGCTTAGCGTGCTCCGCACAACGCCTGCCTTCCACGATCGTCTAAACGACCACGATGCAACAAAGCACCATCGCCTAAACGATTGCTTAACTAGCGCCTCTGTATCATATATGTGCAATCGGTAGGTACTAATTAAGCGATGAGACCTGCTAACTACACGATCGTTTAACGCGCGCCTTTTTACTAAACGATGAGCATCATATGCTCCCACTACGATCATCTACCTCCAACGCCTATGTGATCGGGCAACCAACGCTACGCGATAGAGTAAACGATTTAACCCCATCACTTAGCATTAGCTAAAACGATCGTTTAGTAAATACTACACGATCATATAGAAAAATCTACATTGATCGCTTAGATAAATCCCAACTATTGTTTACCTTAGGCTACACGATTACGACCAATGCTTGGTCTTCTTCTTCGTTGAGAACCGCATCTTTCATGCTTTGAAACTTCATTCACAAATGACTCAACTAACTCAAACTCTTTGAATTACAGACTTGATTGCAAGTTAATTACGTCGCCCAAAAACACAGAGGCCCTTTACAAATTAACACTTTTGTAATTGAAGAAAAATTTAACTAAAGGCAATTAAACCAGAAACACATTCATCAACTCCATCCAAAAATGCACTTAACAATTAAACACAAATGCCAGAAACCCACCAAGACTGTAAAATGAAAGTTCAAACAGACTTGTAATTTGGAATATCAGAAAAACTTGGCTCTGATACCAATTGAAAAAAATCGTGCTCGAGGATTTCCATGAGCAGCGGAAAGATCCATTCCAAATTACAATCATATATGAACTTTATATCTACAGTCATAAACAAAAAAAAATACGGTTATTGAAATCATTACAGAAATTACAGCATTGATAATAACAAATGATCAAAAAGGAACTCTACACACATTTGTAGACTCATCGCCAAGGTCCTTGATCACGAACGCTCGAACACAGCAACCTCGAACGCTCGTCCAACATGACCGCTACACTGCACGAACACCGCCGCACTGGAACTCAGTAATTTGCCTCGGTCACGAACACACCTAACAGCATGAACAGCCCCACATAACCTCGATGGTGTCGAGTTGAGTATGACACCACCAAGAAGGCTACCTTGTATTTCTCGGTGTGAAATCCAGAGGGTGGCTCTGTGTGGACTTGGTTTGAGGCATAGACAGAGGGATACAAAATAAGACTGAACCTATCGTATAGGTCGATGCCAATCGTTTAGCAAAAGCTAAGCGATCGTTGATCGTCTAGCAAAAGCTAAGCGATCGTTTAGCTCATCGCTTAGCTGGCGTGTCTGTCGCCTACAAACACTAATATGATCATTTAGCTCGCTCTAGTTGTCGCTTAGTAAATTCTATTTACTTGACAAACTTCTATGAGATTACGAGAGAGAAAATCTCAAGAATTTTTTTTTTCAACCTTAACTAAAATTAGGAAAACAATTTTCCTTTTTTCTCACAGTTATTATTGAAACCACCAATAACCTCCCACTCAATTGGTTATTAGAGAAAAAGAATTAATTATCCCAATAAATTAATGTTATTATAAATATAAATGATAACCAACTTATTATACTATATTATAACTTATAATCTAATATTTATCTCATGAACATATAAACCATAGCTCTTTTTTCTATTTCCATGGTACTTAATGTAAATCTCATTTACATTAATCCTTCCACTAGATGCGTTCTCATACATCATACCAATCATATATCATATATAATCGAATTACCTCTTGTCAATTTGAACATTTCAAATCAACACCAAGAACTGATCCTCAACTGAATCCATTGAGCTACCAAGGGGACCTTATGGACCTATAGCTCGAAGCTCCAATGGTATGTGAATAACTGACTAAACTTTTTAGTCACGAAATCCACCATCCATTAACTGCCAGGCACTCCATTAAAGACCGATAACTGAACTCTCCTTAATATAGATATATTATGTGTCCATCTTAACCAATCAGCAGTACGACAACCCTTCACAAATTGCTCGTAAGTACAACTCGGTCAATAACCATTATGCCCCTGTAGTTACATCTAACTCCTTAAGTACCACTGATCCCTCTAACGAACATAAGTCATAGTCCTACTATGACTGAGTTCTATCTTCCAAAGAGAAGTCGTGGCCACTATGTTCAAGCCTCGGAATCAGCCTTTAAGGGAGCAATCTCTCTACTTATCCCTACTTTGGGAAATGAGTGAATTCCATCTTGTGTAATGAGTTCCCAGCTCCCAGATCAGACAAGTCCCCAAAAAGGTAGACATATTGAGTTGGCGATTTGGCCACTCTCACCCATACTAATCAAAGGACCACCCTCAAAGGTAGGAGTTCCCAAAACATTCAGGATTGAGGTCGTGTCACCTATGGTTGTTTAGGTGAGATGTAAGTCTCTAGTATCAACGACATTATATACAGAGTCTAGTCATCTCGTGGTCTGGTCTTATACAAACTCTTTGTGTAGGACACCCCCGCTCGCACGTCTCTACATGAATGGTCAAGATCTACCATCTTAGTAGTTTACAACACTTACAAATCTCTACAAAGCAGGCCGTATCCATAGTGTCACCAGAATCAGGTATCAACCTTAATCCTTATACTACAGACCTATTTAGGTTATCACTTAAGGTATGATCCACTTGTATATCACATATACATACATATACATGCTTAAGTTCACATAAGATAACCATAGAGCTTTGTTTATTGGATATGAGTAAATGCCAAAACGAAATAACATTTATTTTATTCATTAAACAATGTGTATCATTACAAACAACGAGACTCCGGGAGAATTAGGACACCAATCCCAACAATGTAATTTTACTATCACTCAGCTTGGGATTACTTCGAGTCCTCATGATACAACTTTTTTCAAACATCAGACTTCTCAGGGTATTGTTCTTCTCCTCCTTTATGTTGATCATATGATAATTACAGGTGATGATCCTCATGTTATATTTAATTTGCAAACACTTGGGGAAACATTTTGAGATGAAAGATTTGGGATCACTTAATTACTTTCTTAGCCTTGAAGTGTCATCATATGTTGATGGGTATTATCTGTCTCAAGGGAAATATGCTTCTGATCTCCTAACTCGATGTAGTCTTACTGACTTTACTGTGTCATCAACACCACTAGATCCGAATGTTCGCTTGACTCCGCTTGATGGTGTTCCTCTCGGCGATGCTACTATGTACCGACAACTAGTTTACAGTCTTATTTATCTCACTGTGACCCACCCAAATATTGCCTATGTTGTTCATATTGTTAGTCAATTCATGGCTACTCCCCGGTCTATACATTTTACAGTTGTTTTTCGTATTCTGCGATATGTCAAGAGCACTCTTAGTCATAGATTTCATTTTTCTTCTCAGACATCCTTAGTGTTATCTGGTTGTTTAGATACTGATTGGGCTGGTGATCCCACTGATCGATGTTTCACGCAGGTTATTGCTTCAACTTAGAGGATTTTCTTATTTCTTGGCGAAGTAAGAAGCAAATGGTTGTTTCACGTTCTAGTTCTGAATCTGAATATCGTGCTCTTGTTGATGCTACTTTTGAGTTGCTATGGCTTCGTTGGCTTCTTGCGGATATGGGCGTTCCTCGATCGTCAGCTACTATACTTCAATGTGATAATCGCAATGCTATCCAGATTGCTTACAATGATGTATTCCATGAACGTATCAAATATATTGAAAATGATTGTCACTTTGTTTGTCACCATCTCAAGAGCAACACTCTCGTCTTACAATCTATCACTATTGTCGAACAACTTGTTGATATCTTCCTGAAGGCATTGTTACCGGGTCGTTTCATTTAGCTGCTTCACAAACTCAAATTGGTCTCTACTCTACCACCTTAAGTTTGAAGGAGAATGTTACCATATATATAGATATCGTTTGTTGTAAATGACTCTATTCAAAGGATCCAAAATGTCCATAATTTGATGGTAGATTTCAACATGTCTATTTGACTTTTAAAAGTTCAATTCTATCCTTGACATTTTAAATTGTTTCAAAACAACTGCTCTACTATCCATTAGTCGAGGGAGAGCTTATTCTAGTAAAGTGTGCATTTGTAGATTGTAGGAGAGCAAAATAAAGACAAACAAGGTCGGTTTAGTTATCTTTGTTGATTTTCCAATTTTTTCCTTCACGACTCCATGTACTTATAAATTGGTAATAATTTAATCTCTAAATCTTAATGAGTATCAATTTGATCTTTGTACTTTACAATTTATAAAAATTTAGTTTCAATCGAAAAAAAAATACTATTAAGATTTCATAAAATTTCTTACACATATATAGAACTGATTATGGGTCAAGTTTATTTATAAATTATAAAGACCAAGTCATTATATAATCAATACTAACATTTAAGTTATATGACGATTTTTCACGATAAGAACTAAATTATTACTTTTTTTTTGAAGTACAGGGACTAAATTGGCTATGTTCAAGTTCAAAGACTGAATTATACAAATCTGAGATTACATGGACTAATTGTTGCAAAACAAAGTTTAATGACTAAAGAGTTACTTTAAGAAAGTTAAGTTTGAGGATAAAAAATAATTTTGTTTTATTATAACATAAGTTATGTTTTTTTTTTTTGGTGCCATGAAGGTACCAAGGGACTGCATTTTATTTTCCAGTTCATCATTAAGCTAATATCATCATCATCTCTTAGTGTAGCTTATGGTGTGTTTTGGTTTTTAAACTTTGTATACGTAACGATTTAGCCATTGAACAGTAATTTTAAACGATTTGGTCCCTATATTTTTCAAGTTTATAATAACGTGGTCTTTGAACTTGAGTATACAACAATTTCCTTATGCTTCCAAATTTGTAATGTCATGAAAAATCTCATCAAACTTATATGATATGAGTTAATCTTCATCATTTATAAATATACTTAATCCATAATCTATGTGTGTAAGTAATTTTATTAAATCCCAATAGCATTTTTGCATATTAGGAATTGAATTATTATAAATTGTAAAATACATGAACTGAATTGTTATTTATTGAAGTTCAATAATTAAATTATTACATAATTTGAAGTATATGGACTAAGGTTTATTTGGTCTAATTCAAGTGACTTTTCTTTTCTTTTCTTTTCTTTTTTTTGAGAAAAAATCATTTTAGAAAAACATTGCAACCTTTGACAAATATAGTTTATGAAATAAGTTGGTTGGTACGCGAGTACACACAGAATTTAGTATAGTAAAACGGTAAAGAGACCGAGTATTGTCATCTGAGAATTAGATATTTAATTCTTCTAACTATTAGGAATTCGTCCTAACTTTATTCAGGAGTTTGAAGCTTGTTGACATGCAAATATAAAAATTAGAAGAAAGTTTACTGGCTTAAAAATGTGTCTTCAGGGTGTCGATTTCATTCAGCAATGTAGTGGGTTCAAAAGATTTTCATTCAATCAATCTAATTATTTACCTAGGCCTAAAAGTCTAATATCCATGTTTCCTCTTTTGAGCTCAATCCTTTTTATTCTCTAAAAGTCAATCTTATTTTCATGCAATTGACACAAATTAAGTTTCTTCATGGTTAGCCTCTAACAATTTTCTATCATTGTTAATTTAATATGCTGGTTTCATTTTATAAATCCATTTCTCAAGCAGAATAAAATCCATAATCAACCAAATAGTGATTAAGCACTTAATTGAATAAATCAAGCACGATAAAAGTAAATGCATTCAACATATCTAATTAATTATGAACAATTCACTAACAACATTGAAATTTAATATAACCATATAATATAATTTACCCACTTATGATATTCAGAATAAAATCCTTAAACATGTAATACAAAAGGGTAAAAGGGAGAAAACAAGATAATAGAAAATTGGTCGTCGATCTTATTTTGTCGCCAGCACCGTATCAACGTCCTCTTCTCCATCAACTCCGATTAATCCCAAAGGATCAATATCTGGGAAAACTCTTTAACGACAGCCTCGCTTCTGTGAAATGCCTGAAGTGATCCCCAATCAAACTCCCCTCCAAATGACGACAAAATGGATATTAAATCGGGAAGAATTGTCATAGCACAAATTATCTCCAACAACCAACTAGAATGACCAAATTGATCGATTAAGTTAAAAAAAAAAACTCAACTAATGAACGTATCTTCAAATTATTAGTTCATAGTATTTAATAGCTATCTTTTATACAGTAATTTGACATTAATAAAAATCAGTTTTAATATATAGTAAACCAAACAAACATGTAAATAAAAACATTTTTGAGAGAAGTATTATTTGAGTATTTTTATTTTAAATCGTTTTCATAGAAAGTGTTTAAATGAAAAATGGCTTGGTTGAAAAATATTTTTTTAATCAATCCAAACATGTCTTAAACCGGGAAAATTGTAAAAAATAATCTCTTTAAAGTCTCACATTTCACAACTAGAAATCTCATTAAAATAAATTTTCTTGATGCTTCTCGATAAAGATCGATACTGAGATTTGTATAAGAAGTTGAACTTTTTTCAACATATATCCAAACGATCAATTTTTTTGGTTTTTATCGGTGGAATCTCAACCATGATGAGGATTAATATTAAGATTTTTTATAAATTTGGAAAGATAATTAGTAAATCAATTTAAAAATTTGTGGAAACATAAATTGAGCACATAATATTTGAAAAACTATGTGATTCTCGGTGTTTATTTTACGCAAAATTATATCGAGAAAGAACAAAAGAATCGATAGTTGGATATAAGATGAAAAAGTTATTTTTTATTCAAATATCGGTGTTAATTTCAATTGAGAATGACCATACAAATTATTTTAACTAATTCTAAAAAGAGTGAAATTTATTATATTTGGTCAAATTTCTCTTAAATTATTAGAAATCTATTTGGACCGAGTAAGTAGAGAAAAAAAAATAGTCATTTTTATTTAAACTCATTTTATAAAAATGGTTAGAAAATATTATTTCAAGAACTATTTAGAGTAATCGGAAAAAGAAAAAAAAAAAAAACTTATTTTCAAAATTATTAAACCAAACTCACGCTAAATTGTTATTTTCACCACCAAAGTTTTTGGGACACTTGTGATTTTTAATCCTAAAAAGCCCTAGTTTTATTCTTTCACTTCACGCCCGACGCCCCCACTGGAATCATCTTCGTTGTTCGTTCTCTCCATCTCATCTTACTCTCTCTGACGACCTACAGGCACTCCGGCGTGCCACCAACACCACCGCCAGTCGCATTCTCTCCCATCAGCTTCGCTTCTTCGTTCACTTCACGCCTGACGCCCACAGAAATCATCTTCTTCGTACCTCCGTGCTTTGTAGTTGGTAACTGTCTATTGTTTTTTGGTCTTTTTTTTCCTACTGAAAAACGGATAGAAATGTGTAATAACGACCTGTCTCGTTTCTTGTCCATTCCGATTACAGTCTTGCACCGATCATGGCACTTCATTCACTTCGTCTCCGCCGCACTTTGTCCGTTCTTTCCGCCTTCCACCGCTACACGGCAGTATCTGGTCAAACCAACCACTCTATTTCCTGTCCTTCCGCTCCGTCACTATCTAAGTCTCCTGCTATGATCTCACCAAATTGGCCACTGAGATCGTCGTCAATGGCTTTCTATTCCCGGTCATCATTTGGGAGGAATAACGAAGATGACAAGATAGGGCCCGATACAATACTATTCGAGGGCTGCGATTACAACCACTGGCTCATCACCATGGAATTTCCTAAGGACCCAAAACCCACCCCTGAGGAGATGGTTCGGACCTACGAAGAAACCTGTGCCAAAGGCCTAAATATCAGGTTTTATTTCTTTTCAACTTTTGAAAAAACTTTTTGAGTGTTAGAACTTACATTCTGCCTCTGTTGCCTCCATACTCTCTAGAACATGAGAGGCGCAACTTCGTTAGAATTGTCTCTTCAATTACTCGTGTTAGTTTTTTGTATTTTGTTGTTCTGATTTGCATTTTCTTTTCTTATTTCTTTATTCTGACTCTAGGTGTTGCTAAGCATACTTTGGGCTTTGTTTTCGAATCCTTCACCCACTACATGTTGATAGGAGATTTATATGGTATTCGCTATATTATTTTGGGATGACTAATTTTGTTCCTCCAGAGTTTTCTGTCACAACACAAATGCTGCAGATATTAAACAATTCCAAACTGTTTTAAATTGAATATTAACGAGTAAACCTGGGTTATATATCATCACTCAATTTCTATTTCAATTTCTTCTATTCTGGCCTCCTAAGTAACACTGTGCCACTTTATCTGTAAGTTTCTTCTTTCATCATCCTAAATCAGATAGAACCTTTTTCCCCCTCATTTTTGGATTGGGGGTGACCAAATGCTTTCTGAAGTTCACGAGAACTTGATGTATTTTTCATAAGAGAGCTGGAAGTTCCATTTCTCTTCCTATGCATTTTTTGTTTTTGTTGGAGTATGTTGGTTTAGTTGATGGAATTATCATGTTTCCCACTGTGGACTGGGGACTGGATCAGAAGTGTCAATGTTAAGTTATTGTAGTTTATATATTTGTAAGGTTACGAGTTCAAGTTTTAATGATACGTCAGGATATTTTTTTCTGGTTTTCTTAACTTTTAGATATTGTATGGCCATGTAACGGTCCTATAATAAGATTATCATGCATAAAATTGGCCTTCAACACCCGTAGGTCTCAAGTTGGTGTATTTTCTGTCTAACTGACCATGGCATGCTTCAAGAGAATATTGCTTTTGTTGCATGATCCTTTTACAATATTTATTCTTTACTATGTTCACACCATTTTCTACCTTTTTCCTTGCATTCAAATTGATTGAAGCTGTGGTAGCTCTAGTATTTTAAGGATACTAATTTGGAAAAAGTGGTGCTTTTGTTTAACATTCTTTCCCCAAACCATGAACAGTGTGGAAGAAGCAAAACAGAAAATGTATGCTTGTAGTACAACTACGTATCAGGGGTTTCAAGCTGTGATGACAGAAGAAGAATCAGAGAAATTTCGCGGTAGTTGTTAATGAAATCTAATTCTATCTTTCAGATGCCATGTTCAATGCTGATTTTCCATATTTCTTTTACTAGGTCTACCTGGTGTTGTGTTTATATTGCCCGATTCTTACATTGATCCTGTAAACAAAGAATATGGAGGTAAGCACATGTTCAAATTGACAAGGACTAAATTTGCTTTTATAGTAAACCAAGTAATATGTCCTGATGAAATTTCACTCTGATACTAAACGTGCCATGGCCTTTGAATTTACAACTTTATTTTGTAATAATCAGGAGACAAGTATATAAATGGAACAATCATACCAAGACCACCACCCATTCAATATGGTGGAAGGCCGGGGGGAAAGTATCGTGATCAGAACAGAAATCCTAATCAACCAAGATATGAGAGGGGACAGAGATCAGCGCCGAATTGGCAAGGCAATCAAGGTAATCCATCCTTCAATCAACAGGGTTCTATGCAAGGAGATGGACACAATTTTGGAGCTACACAGAACTATTCGCCACAAGGTCCACCGCAAAATTATGGTCCCCCAGGGCCTGGAGAAAGGAGAGATCCTTCACCTATGAACAGTTATGCTCCTGAAGGAAGAGATCCCTATCAGGGAGGAAGAGGTCCAATGCCTTCTTATCAAGGAAACTTCAATCAAAGGGGGCAGGGAAGTTATAACCATGATGTGCATGGAAATTATCAGCAGAGTGATTATGTGCCTCCACCAGGCCAGGGTAGTTCTGGTGGTGGTTTTAATCCTGCACAAGGTGGAGCTTACGGGCAAGGTGGATATCATGGTCATGGAACGGGAATGCCTTATGGTCAAGGACAGAGCCATGGATCTTATCCAAGCTCTACTGAAGGTCAAAGATTTTCACAAGGTGACCAAAGAAATATGCAAGGAGAACAACGAAACTACACTTCTGGTGGACAAACATGGAACGACCAAGTAAGGCATTTTAGTATAGTAAACATTATTCTTAAACACACATATATAGTAAACACTAAGGGGGCATTGTTTTGGGTGAGTAGAGTGGGCTACAGTTCACTCTATGTTTGAGCCTCCTATTATAGTAGTTGAAATTTCTAATTATTATAATCCACAATTAGCACATTTAAACTATTTGAAAAACTTCATTGTCTATCATGTTTATTATTTTATAACCATCATCTCTCCTCATTTGTAACCCATACTAAAAATAGTTTGGTCTCTAGACGTAGACTATTATAATTCGGACTAAAATAATATGTTCTCTAAATACAAATTATCATTACCCACAACTTATAATAACTCTGACTATAATAATCAATTTAGCGCTCCAAAGAATCTCAAGCAGTTTGACTCATTAATTTTTCTTATAATATTAGAATTGATAGTCAGTTTATAGTTTCGCACACCTAATGCATACATGAATTTGTTCTTTATTTTTACATTTTAATAATGAAAACTTTTGATTTCTATAGGGGAGATTCTGAGGCAGTCGAGTATTTAATGTGAAGAGATGTTTACAGAAGGTATGGGACATTCCATTCGTCTTGTGGTTTCTTGTAGGAAAACACTTAGGGAAAGGTCTTCGAGTTTGTTCTTGTGAGGATTGTGCACTTCCTTTTGTTGAACCGAATGTGAATTTAAGATATAACCGACGCGAGTAGCTTGCTTCTTCTCCCTCAAGGATGTCGTCTAGCAGAAGCACTTTCTTTATTGCCATGGTAATGATAAGTTTTGCTTTATTGAATACACTTAAGTTTTATAATGCTTAAACTGGTTAATTTCAAAATCATCTAATTATGTTAACGTACTTATTCTGATGTGAATAATATCGACAGAAATCTCAAATCTGAATGTTAATTATTCTCGTTCTTATATTCTCCGTGAAGATTGTGTTGGTGTTTAGTTGTTCTAATGAAGTTTGCTTCTTTTTTTTTTTTTCCTTTAAAAAAAATAGGTTTTAGGGGAGTTTGAGATGAGTTTTGAAATAAGTTTACAAGTGAAATGGTTGGGATTAAATTACAATTTTGATCTTTATGGTTTAGAGAAAGTTACAATTTAAGGTGTGTTTGGTGTGTGATAAAAGCAAAGAGTTGAGTAGAGTTTAGTTGGTAATTATTATCTGGAGAGTTAAATTATCTGCGGAGTTAAATTGTCTGTTTTTGTTGTGTAGAGTTGAGTTGAAGTTAGAGTATCTGATGTAGTTTTTTTGTAAATGAGATTGATTCTTTTTTTTTTTGTTTGTTTTTTTTTAGTTTTATTCTTTGCTATTATTGATTAATTTTCAACTATACACCTATTTTCTCAAATATTTTATGACAAAAATTGGACAATCTCAATTTTTTATCTCAAGTTGTAGGACATGATAGATTATTTTCTATGTATTCTTTTAAAAAATTGTAATAATTCTAATTCTCTTCAATCTGTAAAACATACTACCAAATACATTTCTCAATTACTAATGAATTAGTATGTTGTATGTATATATATTGAATCTTGCTAACTTAACATTATTATTTCACATATCGTACGCATAAATGTTGAATAATTGGATAACTTAATAATTTATGTTTATATAATATGGATCGTATATCTGGAATTGAAATTGTACATAGGATAATTACCTTCCATTTGATAATGATGGTGAGAAATGTGATAGTGTAGTTTAGTAACATTGCTCTAAAGATAAAAAAAATAATATCAATTGATTGAACATGTGACTGTTTAAAAAAAAAATTACAAAATATGTTTTTTTGGGTTGAAATATTAGGTGGTCAGTTTAGTAGGTTTGAGCAAGTAGGTGTGTATAGTACCATAGCTGTTTCTCTTGTGGTACAGTTAAGAGGTTTGTTTTTTGTATGTTCGTGCCTATTATATCAATTAGGCCATATCTATCATCCTCAATGAGTCCTTTAATACTAAATATGACCTGAACTACCTCCTTTCAACGTTCAAATTCCATCTCATATTTCTCGATTGACCATGCAATGAGTCTGCCCATATGTGCTAATTGCATGTTAGATCGCATGATGTCGATCATTTCATTCTGGAATGTGAATCCATTGATACATTCGCTCTGTTGGTGGAAATATTTGGTATACCTGCTCTCCTCGTGGACATATCTCCTTATGTTCTTCCAAAGCATTCTTAGGCAATTGGGTTTGTTCATTATCAGGGGTAGTGTATTTTTGTGATGCAGAACAAATCTGGCACCATCACCACTGGTGACTTGCAATAGTGCTCGTTTGCCCTATCCTTCCTAAAAGCACTTGATAGTTCATCGTAATGGGGGAATAGCTTGTTCCACAATCTCTTCGCGTTAGGATGACTATGCATTCGTATATGAAAGCAATATCAGAAATTATACAAAAACAGGTTTGGTGTACATTGTTTAATATTTTAAAAAACTTACTCGAACCCAGATGTCAAAGATCTCCCTGTCCACCTGAATGCACTTGAACTCCTCGTTCCATCTGAACCTTGATTGATTTAACACTTCCGTTACTGTCAAATATTATTTCTTCATACTTTTAACTTGCATTCGATGGTATTCTGGTTTAGGCCACACCCAAGAAGTTTCTCCATTATTCACTCCAAGTGTTGTAGATATCCCGGTTGGAAAGTCCCATTGTCAGACCTTCAACTGGACTCCATCAAAGAGGTTAGGGCATTCACCAACCCAACGTCATCGACTTTTGTCCATGTGTGTTTCGATCTTTTTCCATTGCCCGCCATTCTAATTCATCCATGCATACATCGCAAAGACATTATTGAAAATTAAATAGTTTCGTGCGACATGTTATAAAATAAAAAACTAAAACCATGAATTGAAATAGTCGAATTAAAAATGTTCATGACATAAATGAAGCACGAGAATATTGTTCAACAAATAGATAAGATGTTCAAATATGTTTTTCTTCAAAAAACTTAATCATTATCTTTGCCATTGAGAAAACATTTCGACAGCCAAATCATTTCTAAATTTTGTCCATTTGTCCGAGGTCTCAATAAATTCGATATTCTCTCACCCCTTAACAACAGAAGCAGAATTCTCGTCCAACGAATCATCAAGTGAAGCACTGATCCCCATCTCCCTTGTGATTAAGTTGTGAATCATGCAACATACAATTATCGTTCGACATTGAACCTATACCGGATAGAAGGATTTACCCCTAAGAATTGCCCATTGGCCCTTCAAAAGTTTGAATACTCGCTCGATAACATCTCTTGACGAATGCTTCATGTTGCTTATGTACATGAGCGATTTTTATACCCTTTGGAACCCTCAATTCGTGCGGTTGCGCAACTGCATCTCTCAGGACCCTAGAGTTGGTGGTTGAGCCCTCCCAGCCTAGCATAATGAAGATGAATTCTCCGTTTTGGTCACATACCACAAGAACATTTGTGGCGATTTTCCATTCCTTGTCCTATATTGTGGTCGATCTACGACACTGATATTCACTTTCATGTACGTGCCGTCCAATGCACTCAGGCAATTCTGTTGAAATTGTTTAATCATGATAATTTGAGAAGATATCAACACAATTTATTCCAGATGCATTAACAGAACGGTACTGGAATATTTATCTACCTTAAACCATTTCCATCGTCCATCGGTACATGCAGTTGTAACTGGTTCGAGGGTTTTCAAAGTTGTATTACCGCTTTAAGAACTGCATTTAAATATCTCGAAACTGTCTCGCTAGATCTCGAAACATGTGTGCATACTACTCTACTATTCACATGATGAGCCAGAATGTGTAGGAACATTGCCACCATCTCTTCAATACCAACACATTTACCTGGCTCTAAACATCCCGTCGTTCTAATTATGTTGCATAAAATCATAATCGTCCTTCTATCCATCCGAGTACTCTCATGAAACATCAAATCACTCTTGTAAATGAGGCACAAGAACGTCATTTTCCATATGCATTGTCTAACGTTCACTGGTTGTTTTATCTTTCTATTATTGTTAAGCAGCGTTGCCAAAGTGAAGAATAATTGTCTTTGAGACTCAATAGTACTTGTTATGATTTTGAATAGCTCCTGAACAGTCTCCATCTTACTAGGGTAATGAGGGAAGTATGTAGATTCTGAAAGGATGAATTACGCTTAGAATCAGTAAACTTGGGTTTAGCTACAAAATGACAAGTCGTGACAACCTAGTACATCACTCATATCCGACTATCCCGAGCCAAGTATATATTACGATCATCCAAAAAATGAAGCCTATTACAGTTGCAATAATTGTACTACTTTATCCTACGCTCTGGTTACTAACTTGTCCAATGTGCATTGTATTGTAAAACCTATACGCGTGCTCTGCTTCATCGAATATTTAATACGACTTGTATAATGTCCCCTTGTACCCACTAACTTGTCCATGACATTCGTGCCAAAATAGGTAGATCCCTGGGATACGACCAATGAAAGCGACATAGAATTTGTGTTTTCCCATCTGCTTATATTTTCAGAACAGGGATAGTCAATAACGGTAATGAACGTTGAAGTGAATGATTTTTTTTGGGAGTTAGGATGCAGAGGTTATGGTATAAGGGTCCCCTCATACAACCTTTTACTACCTATAAAAAACTAAAGTGTGCAATTAGATATTCTAGTTGACACATTATAAATGTTTCTGCGTAATAGTGACAGAAGTCGACATAAGTATTATAATACTTGACATATTTGGATTTGCATAAAATTTGATATTATAATCTACAATTTTTGGGATTGTTTAAAATTTATTATAGTTGTCTACAATTTAAGCATATTTAGAGTTGGTTTGTAACGATAGTTTTGAGACTTACTTAACTTAACCTACAACCACTCTGTAAAACTAATATAATAAATATCAATTTAAAATGTAATATATGTATATTAAAACAAAATACTACTTTCATATTATAAAATAATTTGGACAATTAGGTTTTAGTCAATATTTTATGGTTAAAATTTTTGAAGAAGTTATATTGTAGCGCCTCAATTTTTTTTTCTAGATAAAACATTGTTAAATTAGTTGGGGTTATTTTGGTTGAGGTTGGATTTTAATAATTTATTTGAGACCCTTTTTATTGAAACAAATAAGTGAGGAATTAAATTTATGTGGTTGAGATTTAATTTCCTTTAGAGTTTTATTTGAATTTTGGGAATTAGGATTAAAGGAGTTAAATTGTATATGTATATTTAATTGATTAGGGTTTTTGGCTTTAAAAAGGGTAATTAATGGCCTTGGGAAGCATGCATTAAAGAAAAAAAAGGGAAAACCCTTTCTTCCTCCCAGCCACACACGAGACCCCCTCCTCCAAGCCCTCTTCTTCCAGCTGCGCAAGGAGCCCCACCGCCGACCGCGCACCAGAAGGCTTTGCCATTCAAGTCGTGCTCGTCAACCGTCGTTCTTCGCCATGCTCACCGTCGTCGTTCCAGATGTGAGTCGCGACCGTTTTCGTCATCCTTAGTCACACTCGCTGTCGCTGTTCAAGACGCGAGCCACGCCCGTCCTGTCACATCCCCTCCCGAGCCTTAGCCTAAGACCTAGAAGAGAGCGTGAAGATAGCCAATTTACAACTAGGACAGCTAATATACCAATATTTCTTTTAACGGACTAAGCACTTAGAATGTCTACAATATTCATATAATTTTTATACAGATGATTTAGCTATCCTACTGATTTTCAGCTATCCAATATGAGTCATGCTCTATGAGAGATTACCAAATTCCTGGTGTTGGTGGCTTGATGACTTTTCCCTGGACCCT
>NW_024065251.1:85704-177279 GCF_009727055.1 Benincasa hispida | reverse complement strand
AAGAAAAACATTTGGAAAGCATGAGCTATAAAGCCCAGTGAGTGGTGCCTTTAAACAACAATAACTTTGACTACAGAAATATGCTTTTTGGAAATCAATACATAATCAATAAGTACATTATCACAAGTTCACAATTATTTCTCCAGCCTGACCGCTGGATTATCCCCAACTCATCCATTGATCAAACATTCCCAGCTATACCACTGGTTATTTCTGGCATGAACGTACCTTAAAGCAATATAATAACAATTCTTGTAGAAACTTTCCCTATACCTTATTTTCCCGCCAATGTGCACATCGACTATTTCTTTCCCGCTAGCTATGCTTAGGTAACTTGACTATATTTCTCACCGATCATCACCGACTATGATTTTCCGCTGACCGAAGCCGACTATATTTTCCCGCCAAGTACTCTTTCAAGCATGCTAACTATACATCTCGGGTACAATTCCAGTTTCCAACACAAACATACAAGCAAGATCTTAGCAAGCATAGTAACACAATAAACATGCATCCCTGTTCATGCCAGTTTAATATTATCCTTTACATATATACTGTCTCTTATACACATCTAGATGTGTATAAGAGACAGATATATATTTACCTATATATATAGAAATGCATTAATCATACAATAACACAATAACCACTCACAGTATTTGCAAGGCTCTCCACTGTAAGTTACCTTTGAAGTGTTTTCCTGAAATTCCTCTCATTTCCAATGAAATTCCAAATTAATACCATTATTTCACAAAATAGCTTTAAAATATCCAAAATATACTCTTATACCAAAATTACCAGCTTACCTTACTTAAAATGACAAAATTTCGGTCAAAATCCTCAAACAGCCCGTTTAGAGGTTATTATGACCAAATCCAGGCGTTGATGCTCGTGACAACGCGAAACAGCGCGCGCACGGGGGCTAGCTAAAGCGTCCGCGACGTCAGACCTTGCGCAGAAGGCGCACGCAATGCATCGCGCTGTGATTGCGGTGTCCATACGATGTGTTATCGTGTGTTGGCCTGGGCGGCAGTCTGGCCTTTCACCTTGCTAAAGTAATTCATGTCCCCTCCGTACTCCAAATGTGACGGAAGCCCGAGAATTCACTCTTAACTCACTATTTAAGACTTTAGAACTTGCAACTTGGAAATGGCACGAGTAAATTGCTCACGCCAAGCCCCCCTATTTATAGATATCTTGGGCTCCTCTCCATGCGACACCTCACATCCAACTACCTTTCACTCATGCTGCTAACACTAATCCCCTGCCAGCAAGGCCTTGAGTTGTTTTAATCTTGGTTTGCCGACAAAAATGTTTACTTTGTATGTAATATTAGCCTTATACCTCCTACTTAAGTAGATAAGAATTACTTTGCATGCAATGTCCTTGAGCCACCTCATTTGCTTAAGGTTTAAGATTATATGTCCGGATGATTTAGCATCACTTATGGGTGTATTCCACACTCTCATGATCGCAAGAAAAATTGCGTCCATCCAACCACTCATGCGGCCCTCTAATCACATATGCGTCCATCCAATTGACGCAACATCACCATGTCCGGACACCCCCCTTGGCGCATGCGTCTATCCAATCCTTGCGCCTTTGAGGTGTCTTTTCAAACCATTGTTGCATAGCACTTTTTCTCCATATGCGACCTACTAACCTTGATTGTGCAACTTGGTCGCATATGCTAGATGCTCGCAAGGCTCATCCTAACCTTATGGCTTGGCTGTGCATGTCCTTTTCTTGGTTAGCCATCATCAACTCGAGGCTTTCCCATCAATGCATCACTTGAGTCAAAACTCAAAGCATCGCATCCTTAGCCGTATACCTTCCTCCCCCGCATGGCTTACCTTTGGCCTATGCGCTCGCCTAGAATTATGACCATTCCTCTTTCACCGCATACTACTTGCTCAAGCCTTGTCTTATGTGTCCACATGCCTCAAATATCCTTGGCACATAACATGTTACCAATGCATAACAACCTTTGGGTCGACTTGGTTCTCAACTCAACACCTCATGATATAGCTCACCATCGCATCCCTTATGACCACCGCATGTATGTCCTTATTGCTTGTCCACATCCTTAATCTCTTGCTCAAGACTAACACAACCAATCCTCATAACCTTATTACCGCAAGCCTTAGCAACGCAAGGAAAATTCCCCATGCGTCCACCGTAGCTTGTTTCATCACCTAGCTTATCGTTTAGCAAAGCCGCCGCATAGCATCACTGCATAGTATCTTCGCATAACACCAATGCATAGTATCACCGTATGACACCAACATATAGTATCGCCGCATACCATTAACGCGTAGTGCTACCGCATACCATCGATCGTATACCTTCGGTTGCATACCATCGACCGCATACCTTCGGCTGCATACCATCGGCCGCATGCTTCCTTGTCCGCGCAACTTGAGGCTGCCGCATGCATTTTTCTAACCTCTCAAGACATAGGCTGCCGCATGCTTGTCCCCGCATAGCCTTTCCTCTCAGCTATACTTCAGCCTTTTTCAATACCCAAATAACCTCTCAAATGTTCATGGCCAACACATGGCACCACACCAACACTTAGCTCAAAGCCAACGCATAATTGCTTTTTGACATTATACTTAACCAAATTTTCACTAGTTATGGCGTATTTCAAGCTACTAAATAATTCATTTAAACACTTAGAATTTTCCTCCTCTTTGACCTAGGTAACTTTCACTTAGTTAATTCCCAATGACACCTTATTTGGCGCACCATGTCCATGACCGAACACCACCCATTGGAGCATTCCTACGTCAATTTATCATAATTTAACCTTTAACGACTACTTGCCCAAACCCTTCTCTCTAGACAAACCCCTTTGACCACGTCTTGTTTCTCTATCCTAACCCAATACAGTCTAGGTTAAAGGTTAGGGTCTTACATTTACCACCCCCTTAAATAAAATTTCATCCTCGAAATTAAGCCAATAATATTTCATAAACAAACTTTATTGATTGATTTTTTTTTTTTTAACAAAAATATATTTACACATAATCAGCTTCTATTTTAATCCTCTAAAATCTTCCCTTTACCCTTTCTAATGTCGGTCATATCTTCTTCCCGGGTTTGAGTTAACCCGTACATTTATCCCAATGTCAGCTTCCCTGACTCATCTCTTCTTTTCCCAACACTACGCCCTTCTCCCATAGTTGTTGGTTTTACTCCTTGATTATTCTTCTGTTGTATACCTTCGGCTTCCATATTTATCAACTGGGGACATTCTCATTTAAAGTGTCCTAGTTTACCACACTTAAAACATGTACGTGCTTGCCCTTGGGTTTGTTCCCAACATTTACCCAGTGATACCTATTACAGACCGTACACTGGGTTTTTGATTTACACTTGCCATTGACTCTTTTATTTGACTTTCTCGTCCGGAATCCGCTCCAGTATTCGCAATCCCCTTTCTCTTCCACAAACTCCTATTTTCAACTTTGGGAGTAAATTTTTTCCATTCCTCCCTTCGCCACCTGTTTATTGGCGAGTCCTTCTCTGGCTTTAACTCTTCTGCCGTTAGACTCTTTTCCACCCTCATCGCTGCTTCTACTAGTCTCGAGAATTCTCCCCATTCTGCAGTTGCTGTCATAGGATTTTGGATTTCTTGTCTTAATCCTGCCTCAAATCTCCTGCAGCGCTCCTTCTCATCCTCAATTATGTTTGAAGCATACTTTGAAAGTTCGGTATACTTTAATTCATATTCTTCTACAGTCATACTTTCTTGCATGAGCTGTAGAAACTCATCTCGTTTCTATCCCGAAACGATCAAGGATAGAATCTTTCGAAAAACGCTTCTCGAAATTCTTTCCAACAGGGTTCTTCTTTGTCACCTCTTCTGTTCTTTAGCAACTTCCACCAATCCTCAGCTTGTTTTTGTAATAGAAAGGTTCCAAGACTTATCTTTCTGCCTTCAGGGCATCTCATTATCTCAAAACGTTTCTCTAATTGATTCATCCAAACCTCTGCATCTGCAGGGTCCGTTGTCCCCTCGAAATTCGTTGCTCCCAGCGACTCAGCCGCTCTATCCCGTACTTCTTCTCAGGATCTGGTTGTATGTTTCCCAAACTTTCTTGAAGCCTTTGAGCAAACTTATCCATTTGCTCCTCATCCCTTGTCCTTTCCCTCGGACGACTTGATGCACTACCACTCTCATCCCTAGAGTGCTGTCCGGTTCGACATTTTCCACTTCTCAGCATTTTAGCTACAAGCAATCACATATAGGTTAAACATACTTCAGCCTCTTTCAATACCCAAATAACCTCTCAAATGTTCATGGCCAATGCATGGCACCACACCAACACTTAGCTCAAAGCCAACGCATAATTCCTTTTTGACATTATACTTAACCAAATTTTCACTAGTTATGGCTTATTCCAAGTTACTAAATAATTCATTTAAACACTTAGAATTTTCCTCCTCTTTGACCTATGTAACTTCCATTTAGTTAATTCCCAATGACACCCTATTTGGCATACCATGTCCATGACTGAACACCACCCATTGGTGCATTCTTATGTCAATTTATCTCAATTTAACCTTTAACGGAAACTTGCCCAAACCTTTCTCTCTAGACAAATCCCTTTGACCACGTCTTGTTTCTCTATTCTAACCCAATACAGTCTAGGTTAAGGGTTAGGGTCTTAAATTTACCACCCCTTAAATAAAATTTCGTCTTCGAAATTAAGCCAATAATATTTAATAAACAAACTTTATTGGTTGAATACTTTCGTGTGCCTAGTTAATTTTCAATTTTTATTTTAAGACCCTTTTCATTTTATTGCTATGTCTTCCTTATTTTCAAAGTTTCAATATATGTTGTTTGAATTGTTTCATGCATGTAGTTTTAAAATGTTAGTTAAAATTTAAAAAGGATACAATAAAAACATGTTTTTAAAGTTATTATTTGTACATTTTGATATTTGTATTGTATAATTCTGAACTTCTCATAAGTGTATTAATTCTGAACATGAGGTTGATAGTATTAATACTATGCCAGTTGAGTTATGCTCTTATTGACATATCAATCAATTGAAACTTTGAACTTCTCATAAGTGTATTAATTAATACTCAGACTTATTTTAAAAATATCATGCAAAACATATAATTATTTTTAGGTTAATAAAATGAACAATTAGAATTGATGTAGGATTAATATTTGAAAACATCAATAGAATTAATTAACCAAGTTATAAGTTAATTTAGGGATTTAATTAACAAAATTGTAAGTTTGATACTATGTTGATCCAAATCGAACGTAATGGAAGATGTAAATTAATATACTTTTGAGAAAACTTATGAATATGATTTAAATTAATTCATTTGATAAATCAAGATTTAAATTGAAACAACCCATAATTTAACAATACAAAATAATATTGTTCCTAATAATTTTTTTGTTATAATAGTCTTCTTGAAGAAACAGATGATGAAAAAAAAAATCCAATATTCTCACAAGGGAGAAAATGTGGGAAAATGTCCAACATACAAGTAAAAAATACATAACAATAATACATTTCAACTAAATAGTCCCCAACAAGTACAAGAAAGAATATACAATAATGAAGATCATTCCGAACTTAAAACTTATGAACCTCAAACTAGTTACGAAAGGTATGTTTGATTAGTTTGGGCCCTACAAGGAAGAAAAAGAAGTGTAGTTAGACCATAGTATATATTAATACGATTGAAGTAGTAATAAAATATACGAGATCATACCTTTGTTTATGTTCGGAGTGAGTGAGGGTCGAGACAGTTCACAACTAGGGGGCAGAATAATCGGTTCAGGGCCTAACAAAAACAAGAAAATGTTAGCGACAAATCTTACTTCGATTATAAGGAAAGAAGGAAGCATACCTTATATGGATGGAATAAGTTGAAGTGGAAGAAGAAAACAAAGTACATTGCAACAGCCAGACAACACATACTAGAATGTAAAATGGATTTAAGAGAAAGTTGAAATAAAAAGGAAGGATCAGGGACTTACCAACACACTTTACCAAAGGAGTCTGTGAAGAAATCTAAAAAAATATGAGGATAGATTAGGATATAAGTAGAGAATATAATAAGGATGGCTGGTAAGTACCTAACCTCAATAAATTTAAACAGTAATTACAGTAAACCCATATTAAAGATAGTCAAGTAAAAAATAAATAAATTAAGTAATGGTCAGGCCAATATTAATTTGGTGTTTAAGCTAAAAATGGACATAGATACAACATAATATCTCACACATGAAAGAACATAATCATACAGCTTAGAAGGCCTCAAGATTTCAAAAAGTTATTTCATTGGAGCAAATCCAACTCCAAGCAAAGAAAATAAACAGCTTCAACACTTTTAAAATTGAAGTCAAATTTAAATGACCAAAAATTAAATTCATTTGAATACTGAAAACAAATTTAATGGAACGAAGAAAAAAAATCCATTCACCAGAGTTAGAACAGAAAACAGATTGAAAGAAAATAAAACTAAAATAGAAATAATACTCAAAAGATAAGGAAAAACATATTCGAAAGAAATAAAAAAAATATCATTCAAAAGATTGCCTTTGTTTCTATCTAAAAATCATAAAGAAATAAAATTAAAACAGAAATCATACTCAAATATGAGATTACAGATTTTTGGAACAAATCATTATCGGCCTTCAAGGGAAAAAAATAGAAAAAATACCTGTTGTTGGGGTGGAATGACCCCCCCACCACCAAGCTCCAATAACATGGTCAGCATCTCCTACCAAGAATTAACTCGCCGTCCAATTTCGATGGAAAAGCATAAGAAAAACAGAAAGGGAAGGACACATGCTTTAATATCGAAGCGGCAAAAGAAAATCTGGATAAAAAAAAAATATGGAAAATAGTTAGGAAATAGAACAGATATCAGTAGGAAAAAGAAGAACAAAGACAGATTTAATACAATATATATGGATAAAAAAAATATAACTCATTCGAGCCAGTGGAAACAACAGTGGATAGTAATTTTAAGAGGAAAAAAATTATAGGAGTAAACCCTAGGACAAACATGCAAGGTAAATTAGAACGGTTCGAAATCGGAAAATCAAACATGCAAGGAAGAATATGGCATAAGGAAATCAAAAAAACTGTTGGGATTGGTGTCCTAATTCTCCCGAAGTTTCGTTGTTTGTAATGATACACATTGTTTTATGAATAAAATAACTATTATTTCATTTTGGCATTTACTCATATCCAATAAATAAAGCTCCATGGTTATCTTATGTAAACTTAAGCATGTATATGTGATATACAAGTAGATCATGCCTTTGATAATCTAAATAGGTCTGTAGTATAAGGATTAAGGTGGGATACCTGATCTTGATGACATTACGGATACGACCCGCTTTGTAGAGGTTTGCAAGTGTTGTAAACTACTACAGATGATAAATCCTAACCATTCATGTGGAGATATGCGAGCGGATGTGTCCTATACAAAGAGTTTGTATAAGATCGGACCACGAGATGACTAGATTCTGTATATAATGCCGTTGATATTAGAGACTTACATTTTACCTAAACGACCGGAGGTGACACGACCTCATTCTGAGTGTTTTGGGAACTCCTGCCTTTGAGGGTGGTCCTTTGATTAGTATGGGTGAGAGTGGCCAGATTGCCAACTCAACATGCCTACCTTTTTGGGGACTTGTCTGATTTGGAAGTTGGGAACTCACTTACACAAGATAGAATTCACTCTTTCCCTGAAGCAGGGGTAAGTAGAGAGATTGCTCCCTTAAGGGCTGATTCCGGGGCTTGAACATAGTGGCCACAACTTCTCTTTAGAAGAGAGAACTCAGTCATAGTAGGACTATGACTTATGTTCATTAGAGGGATCAGTGGTACTTAAGAAGTTAGATATAACTATAGGGGCATAACAGTTATTGACCGAGCTGTACTTACGAGCGATCTGTGAAGGGTTGTCACACTGTTGATTGGTTAAGATGGACACATAATATATCTATGGTAAGAATAGTTCAGCTGTCGGTCTTTAATGGAGTGCCTGACAGTTAACGGATGGTGGATTCTGTGACTAAAGAGTTTAGTCAGTTATTCACGTACCGTTGGAGCTTCGAGCTACAGGTCCATAAGGTCCCCTTGGTAACTCAATGGATTCAGTTGAGGATCAGTTCTTGGTGTTGATTTAAAATGTTCAGATTGACAAGAGGTAATTCGATCATATATGATATGATCGGTATGATGTATGAGATACATCTAGTAGAGGATTAATGTAAATGAGATTTACATTAAGTACCACGGAATAGAAAAAGAGTTATGGTTTATATGTTTCATGAGATGAAATATTAAAACTATAGGTTATAAATATAATATGTTAAGTTATTTATAATAATATTAATTATTGGATAATTATCTCTTTTTCTCTAACATCCAATTGAGTGGAAGGTTATTGGTGGTTTCATGGCAACCGTGAGATAAAAGGAAAAATGTTTTCTTAATTTTATTAAGAAAATGTTGAAAATTGTTTTGTTGAGATTTTCCAATCTCGAAAAAATACTCATGGGAAGTTGTCAAGTAACTTGGATTTACTAAGCAACAACTTGGAGTAAGGTAAACGATTGTGGAGTGTTAGTAGGTGACAAACACTCAACTAAGCGATGAGCTAGACGATCGCATAGCTTTTACTAGACAATCACTTAGCTTTTCCTAAACAATTGGGCATTAACCTATACGATAGGTTCTTCCATCTCCCAGTTGCTCAATTGTTTACACGATTGTTGTTTCCTCCGGTCTTCTGCCTCAAACCAAGTCCACACAGAGCCCACCCTCTAGATTCTCACACCGAGAATACCAAGGTAGCCTTCTTGGTGGTGTCATACTCAACTTGACACTGTCAAGGTTCTGTGGAGGCCGTTTGTGTTGTTCGGGGTGTTAATGACTTAGGCGATCTCTTAGTTCGAGTGCGTAGTGTTCGTGCAGTGTAGCGGTCGTGTTGGACAAGCGTTCGTGTATTGCTGTGTAGCTGTAATCGAGCGTTCATGATCAAGGAGCTTTATGATGAGTTGACAAAAGTGTGTTACTCTTGT
This sequence comes from Benincasa hispida, assembly GCF_009727055.1. NCBI lineage: Eukaryota > Viridiplantae > Streptophyta > Magnoliopsida > Cucurbitales > Cucurbitaceae > Benincasa > Benincasa hispida. Next base: position 168,197 of record NW_024065251.1, on the reverse strand, counting down.
CCTTGATCATTTGTATAGCATGCTACTGTAATTTATGTATTTTTACATAATCGTATGTTTCTGTTTGTGATTGTAATTATAAAGTTCATATACGATTGTAATTTGGAATGATCTTTCCGCTGCTCATGGAAATCCTCGTATTCGATTTCCTTCAAGAACAACGTACAAATCTTTAGCATCGAACAAAGTAATCGAAAAAGAAATTAGATATCAACAAAAAAAAAAAAAAACTAGATCTACTATAAAATCATCTATGTATACTAAAAAAGTAGTTAGATCTACCAAGAAAATGGTTAGATCTACCAAAATATCATTAGATCTACAAAAAAATCATTCGTATCTATCCAATCTAAGAAGAAACCAAAGAAGTCTGAGAGGAATAGACATACAAAGAAACAAGAAATAAAAAAAAGACATACAGAGAAACCAAAGTAGAGAAACGAAGAGATGAAGAGGGATACATCCCATTCCAGCTGGAGGGAGAACGAAAAAACCAGTCGAAGAAGACAAACCAAACGGCGAAAGAAGGGAGAAGATGAGAAGAGAGGGAGAGGTGATTAATTATGTTGGGGTTGATACCCTAAATCTCGTAGGGTTCTATAGTTTGTAAACATTATTGAACAAACTCATTGTGTATTTCATAAAAATGGCCCGAGAGGGGTTTGGTTATAGTTTGACTATAAATTATTGTTTATTAAAGGGATTAGTGGTACTTAAGGAGTTATATGTAATTACAGGTGTAAAACGATAATTTTGGTCTAGCTGTACTTATGAGCTATTTGTGAAGGGTCAACGCACCATTAATTGGTTATATCCAACGAACATAGAAATATATCTGTAGTGCGAAGAGTGCAATTGCAGTTTTTAATGGAGTAATCGACAGATAATGGAAGTTGATTAATTTAATTAAAAAGTTTGATTAATTAATCAAGTATCAATGGAGCTTCAATCTATAGGTCCATAAGATCTCATCGGTAGCTCAATTAGAATTAATGAGAATCAAATTAAGTTTGGATTAATTTGAAAATTTCAAATTAATGGGGAGAATTAATTATATAAGATGTAATTAATACAAAATTAATTATACATGATATAGTTAATATAATATATATGATACATTATAAATATAAAATTTAATTTGAGAAAAAATAAATATTGAATATTATTCAAATATTATATGAATATAATTCATATAAAAACTATAGGTTAAGTTTAATATGAGTGAGATTCATATTAAACACTACATGTTAAATGAGAGAAGATTAAACTATAAGTTATATTATACATGATATAATATCAACTATAGGTTATATATTATATTAGATATAATATATAGTTTAATGTATGATGTATATAGTAAGTTAGTTATTACATATATGCATATTTATTAAATTAATTGTTTTGAAAATTAATTTTCCTTTTAATTAATTCTTTTTAAATAAATAAGTTATTTTGGGAGGGAGTTATTGATAACTCCCCCCTTGATTCTCTCGTGTAATGTGTAAATGGGAAATTTTGTCCTGAGAGATTATTTTCATCATCTTCCTCAGTGGTTCAACGAAGAACACTCCTCTATCAAGTGATCTCTTTGAAAAATTTTACTCTAAAAAACAAAATATTTCTTCCTCCTCCCAAAATTAAATTGAAGCTCACAACTCTCGAAGATTCTCACCCTTTGGGGATACTAAGATAATCCGGTGGTGGTGTGATGACATGCAGAAATGCATGTCATCTTAGGCCTTTTACTTAGAATTATGAAGGTTGTTAAGCAAAATATGCGGCAATCATGCTAGGAATTCATGAGAAAATGAGCTTGCATCGATCAACATTAAAGAATCTCGGCTAACCCGTTATTATGCGTTATTATACATTCAATGTTCTGTTTTTGTAGCTAATACAGGAAGTGGATGCAAACGCGGAAACCAAACCACCGCATAGACGACTGCATGCGGAGAAACTCTCCATCGCAAAGGCGAACACGTCGATCAACGCATGGATGTTGCGGTAATCAGCCGTATGCGTCCATTCATTGCAATAGGAGTTGCGCTCTTTCAAGCGATTGCGGTCATCTGTGTAGAGTTGCGGTATTAAAGCGAATGTGGTCACTGAATGATTGTGACTACGTGATAACACATGCTAATGGATCAACCGAAGGTTGGTGGAATGAACGCATCAACGCATCTACCTTGAGAAAATCAAAAGCTGATGTTGACATTTCACCTACCACGCCTTTAGCGACAGAGGTTCAGAAAAAGGACTAATGCGCCGAATGTCAGAATCAGAACAGTCCATTAATGCTGTCGGCGATCCAAGCTCTATAAATAGAAGCCGATGAGCAGAATTCCAACTTGTCCAGGGATTACCCCTGCAACCCAGGGTTTTCACTACGATCTAGATAAAATGCCGTGAGAGGAGAGTTCTTCACCTCCTTCATCCATTCCGAGTGACGATCGGAGCCTTCGACTGGAGCTAAATCTCGGGAGAGTCAGCACTACGGCCCATCCATGGCACCACCGACAACCTTGACGCACATCCGCTGGAAGCAAGTCTTTGCTTCCAGCCGTTCATTTCATTTTCCTTTCTTTTCTTATATTGTATTGTATGACATTTTGTGATTAAAGAATTAATACAATTTGTTTTCAATGCATTTCTCTGTCTCCTCCGACTCTATCTCCATCTTCTTTGCTTAGCATCCTTACTTTCATTGCAACACTTAGTGAGATTGCTTGGGTATTGCATACTTAGTTATGTGGATTAGGGATATGAAGCATGTAGCAACCCACTGAGAGGTGTACGTTGGGTGAGTGTGTGAGTAAGCTGTGGCAACGCCTTTCTATAGGCTAATGCATTGCTTGTCTATGAATAAAGTCAGCAACAACCAACTGCCTGGGAGGATAAGTGGTTGGTTGCATTAAGCAATGTATGCATTGTTCACTAGGGATAGGAACAATCTTAGGTCAGCAAAGTTCATGTGGTTACCTTGTCCTATGAGCGCTTCATTCACCATTTAGGCATACTTGGGAGAGTAGTCTAAAACCCAAATCTAAGACTCGGAAGAGTGGATTAGAACGCATAGGCAAGAATGAGGAACTTAGGGATAAGCTCCTTTGCTATCACACAGTGTATACGCCCTACAGATAGGATATTGCATGCGTCCAGGAAGTAGGATAAGGTGGTATGCGGCTAGCACGCTCATGCAGCGAAAGCTAGTGAGTGGGTTATGGAGGTCTAGGCAGGCATAGGCTTCTCGGCATTATCGCAGATCCACCGCATACGTCCTAGAGTTAGGTTCACGTGTGTGTAGCATGATTGCATGGCTTGCGTTGACTAAGGTTGCCTTTGCGGTCACTCTTAAGTATTGCAATGAAAATATCTCTGCATTTTATCTATCCTTCCCATTCATTTGTTTCATGACAAGATTTTTCATGTCTCTACCTCTCATGCATATTCTCATTGCGTTGTATGTTAGTTAGGAGTAAGAGTATGATTAACTTAGCAACCCCTCCATCATTCTTTTATTTAAACTGCCACATGCATATTACTACATTCATTTTGCTACAAGTTCCTGAGTTCGACCTCGGATCACCCGAGAAACTTGCATTCGCGTTATACTTGGCGTGAGTGCAAGAAAACTTGTGACAGGACGCATGGTCATCACATACATTTATTAATGCATAATCATTCCAACGCATGACTATCAATGCATACCTTAAGAACATGCATCACATATTGCGTCCAAGGGATTTTAGTTGTTGAATAATTTGACTTCTAATTTTCCGTCATCATGGTGCCCAAGTTTGGAGTTTGCTTGCTATAATTGTAGGCGTTGGTGTGTTCGTGATCGAAGAGTTCGAGGAGTTCGTGACCAGGGAGGATTTTCGTGAAGAGATCGGTCTTCAAGGGTAAGTAGTTCCAAACCCCTTATTTCCTCTCTTTTTGTATAAACTAGCATGCTATTTTAGGATGCATATTTCAGTTTCCGTCCTCTGTATTTTGTGAATTTCTGTAAAATTAAAATTGGGCTATGATCTACGTTTGCGTCAATGTTCACACATCCTTCGTATACAACTTCCGAAAATGTTAGAAAATTCTTAGGTCACCTAAGACTTGGGAAGCAAAGATGACGACAATCCAAGAAGCAAAAGATCTCACCGAACTTCCATTGGAGGAACTCATTGGCTCACTCATGACCTATGAGATTACTATGAAGGAACACTTGGAGGATGAGTCCATGAAGAAAAAAGGCATTGCATTAAATACTATTTCCTTGGAAGTTGACCTCGAAGATGAGGATGCCCTTGATGAAGATGATGTTGCCTATCTTTCATGTAAGTACAAAAAAATAATCAGGAGGAAGAAGCAATTCAAGAAACACCTATCAACCCCAAAGAGAGTTAAAGAGTGAGAAGAACAAAAAGGATGAGGTAATTTTTTATGAATGCAAAAATTCGGGTCATACAAGAATGGATTGCGCACTCCTCAAATTATCTAAGAAATCTAAGAAGAATACAATGAAGGCTACTTGGGATGATAGTAGTAAAAGTGAAAGTGGAAGTGATTGTGAAGAAGTGGCACACCTTGATCTCATGGCTCATAGTGACAAAAATGATGAACTTGATGATGAGGTAACTCTAGAAACCCCTTCTTATGATGAATTTTTTGAAGCTTTTGAAAGTATGTGAAATAACTTAGAAAAACTTAGTTCAAAATATGTTGTGCTTAAGAAAAAAATACAATACTTTGACTAGTGAAATAGTCTTTACTTGATGAAATTGCTTGCTTTAATGAGAATGAGCATATTGTGCAAATTGATGGAATAAATGTCTCTTATGATAAGCATGTTTGAGATTGTGATGAGAAAAATATATTGCTTGATAAAGTTAGATTCTTGAGCACGATGGTTGTAAAAAGGATAATTTGATTAAATTAATTAAAGAAAATGAATTAAATGTTTTGCAAGAACTTGATAAAACTAAAGAGTCTATTAAAAAGTTGATAATAGGTGCTCAAAGATTCGATAAAATCATTGAAGTAGGTAAGCCTTTTGGTGATAAGAGAGGTTTAGGCTATATTGATGAATGTTCTTCTACTTCAAGCGGATCCAAAAATTTTGTTGGCGGGAGGCTATATAATTTAGTAAAAATAAATGTGATATGTAAGGCTTGAACTTAGGTTTAGAGAAGGCTAGTCAGAGTAGCACTAAGCTAGCTAGTGGTTTTGATACTATACCAATTTTGTATATATATTATATAAAGAGCATAAAGTTTAGGGGAGGCTTGAGTCTCCCTCCCTCCCCCCCCCAAATACTAAATTTGCTCCTGTCTTGAAGTTCTAAAACTATATTTCTTAAAGAATCTTCTATCATGCCTAATATGTCTAAGGGCGTGTCTAATAATGCTAAATCTAGTTTCGTGTCTATATGTCATAATTGTGGCATTGAAGGTCATATTAGACCTAAATGCTTTAAATTGAAGTATGCTCACTCTATCTCTTCAAGAAGAAAATTTTCTTAAAGAGCAAAGTTTTACAATACTCCAAGAAAGAATTCCTCCAAGAAGAGTAAAGTGCATAAATTTGTTATTAAAGATAAATCCTTGCATAATGTTGTTTGTTTTTCTTATGGCACGTATAAACATAAAGCTTATTCTTGTTATTTGTCTCGATCCAATTTTTTTAATGGCAATGCAAAAATGAACTGGATCCCTAAGTTTGTAAATGCTAACGTTCTTGGACCCAAACAAGTATGGTACCAAATAATCAAACTTAAGCTCCTTGTTTATAGGTTTGTTTGAAAGCCTTCAAGAAAAATAGATGGTATTCGGATAGTGGTTGCTCAAGGCATATGACGGGAGACAAATCCAACTTTATTTCTTTCTCCAAAAAGGATGGAGGCATGGTAACCTTTGGTGACAACAAGAAAGGTAAAATTGTTGGCAAGGGTAATATAGGTAATGAATCTTCTATTTTAATTGAAATGTGTTTTTAGTTTATGGTTTAAAGCATGATTTGCTTAGTATTAGTCAACTGTGTGATAAAAGATTTAGAGTTATATTTGATAAAAAGAAATGCATAATTGAAAATGCTAGTGATAGAAAAGTCTTGTTTATTGGAAATAGGAATGAAAATGTATACACCCTTGATTTGAATGATTTCCCTATTATTGATAAATGTCTTTCCGTGTTGCATGATGATTCTTGGTTATGGCATAGAAGACTAAGACAACTAGCATGCACTTAATTTCAAATGTTTTCAAGAATTCTTTGGTTAAAGGTCTTCCCAAATTTAAACTCGAAAAGAATAAAGTTTGTGATGCTTGTCAAATGGATAAGCAAACTAAGTCTTCTTTCAAATCTAAAAATGTGATCTCTACTACTAAACCCCTACAACTATTACACATGGACTTATTTGGCCTTTCTAGAATTGCTAGCTATGGAGGGAATTATTATGCATTTATGATAATTGATGATTTATCTAGATTTACTTGGGTTTTGATGATAAAACATAAAGATGATGCTTTGAAAAGTTTTATTAATTTTGGCTAAAGAGTTCAAAATGAAAAAAAAAAATATTTCTAAAATTAGGAGTGATTATGGAGGAGAATTCGATAATGATGTTTTTAAAGTTTTTTTTTTTTGTAAAGAAAATGGTTTTTCTCATAATTTTTCCTTTCCAAAGACTCCTCAATAAAACAGTATGGTTGAAATGAAAAATCGTACTTTGTAAGAATTTGCTAGGTCAGTATTGAATGAGTATAGTTTACCTGAAAATTTTTTAGCGGAAGTCATTAATACCGCTTGCTATGTTTTAAATAGAGTTTTAATTAGACCATCTTTAGATAAAACTCCTTATGAGCCTTGACATGAAAAAATTTTAAATATTGAGGAATCTATGCATGTTGTATTTGATGAATCTTGTAACAATGTTTCTAATGAGTCTTTCTGTAGTGATTATTTAGAAAAAGATTTTGGAGATTTACTTGTAAGTGAAAAAGGTAAAGAAAGTTTTTTCAAGTATATATGTAAGAAGTAAGCTTCAACGAAAATAAGGAAGATGATTGTTTGTTTATGCCTAAAAAATGGAGATATGCTTCATCCCAATCCAAGAATTTGATTCTTGGTGATCCTGAACAATGTGTGAAAACTCGTTCTTCTCTTAATTTATTTAGTAATCATGCTTTTGTTTCTCAAGTTGAACCAAAAAATTTTAAAGATGCCAAATGTGATGAGTTTTGGATTTTAGCTACAAGAAGAATTAAATCAAGTTTGGGAATTAGTCCCTAAGCCTTCTAATACATCTATAATTGGAAGTAAATAGTTTTTTAAAAATAAGATGAATGAAAATGAAAATATCACTAGAAATAAAGCTAGACTTGTAGCTCATTATAATTTATGAAGATACTTTTGCATTGGTTGTTATAGAAGCTATTAGAATGTTGCTTGCTTTTGTCTCTCATAAGAATTTCATTTTATATCAAATGGATGTGAAAAGTATTTTTTTTAAATGGTTATACTGTGGAGGAAGTTTATGTAGAACAACCTCCGAGTTTTGAAAGTTTTGATTTGTCTAATCATGTTTATAAGTTGAAAAAAGCTCTTTATGGCTTAAAACAAGCCTCAAGAGCTTGGTATGATAAACGTAGCAACTTTTTACTTTAAGAATGGTTTTAAAATGGGAAAAATTGATACTACTTTCTTTGTTAAAATTAAGGATAATGATATGCTTATAGTACAAATATACGTGGATGATATCATATTTGGTTCTACTAATCCATCTTTGTGTGAAGAATTCTTTAAGTGTATGTATAGTGAGTTTGAGATGAGTATGATGGGAGAACTTAGTTTCTTCCTTGGGCTCCAAATCAAACAACTCAAGGATGGCATTTGAAGGAACTGTGAAGTTCCATAGTGGAAATGGGGATCAGCCCAATTTTCAATTTTTCACAGAACACAAATTTTACATAACCTAAACAGAAAATTATACATTAATTAAAAATTTACAGCATGCGTTTAAAGAGGAAAAGGGAGAAGAAATTACATTACCCTTGAAAATCACTAGTCTTCACAAATCCTCTTCCTTGCTGGTCATGAATAATCCCGATCCAAGAAACCAAGACACCACCACAAAATCGTCCTTTGTATTCTCTTTAGGATAGGGTGAGAATAGCAAGAGGTATAGGCTTTGCAAAATTTTGAAAGAGGGAGAGAATTTGAGAGAGGGAAACTGAAAAAATATTTTACGTGAAAACCATCCACTTCCCCTCTCTACATGAGATCCAGAGAGAATTAAGGGGAGGGAAGTTATTTCCCTCCTTTTAAAATTAAAATTAAAATTTTAAATAAATATTATATATAAAATGACTGACTTATTATATATAATATGTAACACATATCCTATAGTTTTATATTATATCAAATACATTATTACCTATAGGTTTAGTTTTCTCATTAATTTGAGGTATTTAATATGAATCACATTTATACTAAATTTAATTATATGAATCTAATTCATATAATTAATATTTGAATCATATTCAAATATTCATAATCAAATTACAGAGATCGTTTTTTCAAGGGTTTATGGGCAGAAACAACCCACAGTGGGTTTTGGTGGGACCATTGGGTTTCAACAGCAACTGGCAAATTTGCAGCAGCAGATTTCTACGATTGGGGCAGCTGCTAGATCCACGACAAATCCTTCGATTGACTTTCATCCAGATGCGTGTTCGGGCTTTCCATTATGTTCAGAACCACCGGTAACTGCTTACCCTACTTTACCTATTGCAAACATTATGTCTAGATTTGTGGGCAATTTACAGGAATATCTATCGAAAAAAAACTTGATGAACAGAACTATTTGTCTTGGTCGCAATCTGTGAAAATGGTCCTCAAGGGACGACACAAGTTCGTATATCTAACCGGAGAGATACCCAAACCAAACTCTGGGGATCCTCAGGAACGTATATGGAAGGGGGAGGATTCTCTCCTCCGCTCGATTTTGATAAAGAGTATGGAACCCCAGATCGGAAGCCCCTACTTTATTCAGCATTAACTCGGGATATTTGGGAAGCTGTCCAGAAATTATATTCAAAGAGATAGAATGGTTCACGACTCTATACATTGAGAAAACAGGTACATGAATGCAAGTAGGGGACTCTTGATGTAACATCCTATTTCAATATTGTGGCAAGAAATGGATCTGTGTCGCGAAGTAGTTTGGAATTGCCCAGTTGACGGGGTTCAGTATTCAAAAATTGAGGAGGCTGACCGCATATATGATTTTCTAGCTGGCTTGAACTCGAAATTTGATGGCATCCGGAGCCGAATTTTGGGACAAAAACCGATGTCATCCCTGATGGAAGTTTGCTCAAAAGTCAGATTAGAAGAAGATAGAACCAGCGCTATGAATGGTACATCAACCATTACCTTAGACTCTACTGCGTTTGGAGTCAAGTCGTCTGGATCAGAAAGTGACAAACAGAATAGAAAGACCCTTCCAATTTGTGAACACTGTAAGAAACCATGGCACACAAAAGACCAATGTTGAAAATTACATAGCTGTCCACCAAATGGCAAGTGGCGCCCTCCAAATGATAAGTCTAAATCCAATTGAGCCTTCGTTGGTGAAATGGTTGATGGTGCTCCCCACATGGCCAGCCATGTGAATCTAGGTACAGTTGGAACCGACAATATTTCCAATCAGGTACTCCTCAGTCCTTTAGTTTCTTTGTTGAGGGGGATGAATCATGGATTCTTGACTTAGGAGCAACGGACCACTTAACTGTATCATCTAATCAATTCCTCTCCTATTATCCAAGTTCTGGAAATGAAAGAATATGAATTGCATATGGGTCTTTTTGCCCCCATTGTTGGAAAAGGTCACTTATCTTTGATCCAGGGATTGATTTTACAGAATGTTTTACATGTGCCAAAGATATCTTACAATTTGCTATCGGTCAGTAAAATACCAGAGATTTGAACTGCAAAGTTGTTTTCTCATTAGATGATATTTTGTTTCAGGACTTGAGCTCGGGGAAGACGATTGGCACTTCCTGGTACAATTGGGGGCTTTATTTCCTCTCTGATGATGATTCTTCTAGGAGTTTGTCTAGGACTAGTTTATTGTCTTCTTTTACTGTTTCTAAAACTGATTTTTTTTATTATGGCACTTTTTTCACTAACATCCAAACTTTCATTATATGAAATATCTGTTTCCCCACTTATTTTGTAATGTGAATGTGCCGTCTTTATCTTGTGATGTTTGTATTCGTGCAAAGCAGCTCAGAGCCTCATTTACTTCACAACCTAATAAACCTTCCTGACCCTTCCACCTGATACATAGTGATGTTTGGGGTCCATCTAATGTCACAACTATGTCAAGTAACGGTGGTTTGTCACCTTCATAGATGATCACACCCGTCTTACATGGGTGTTTCGTCTTACAGACAAATTTGAAGTGACAGTGGTATTTTAACAATTTTACACTACCGTTGAAACAATTCAATACTAAAATCGCCATTCTTCAGAGTGAAAATGGACGTGAGTTTATTAATTAGTCTCTCCCTAAGTTTGTAAGCTCTAAAGGTATCATCCACTAGAATTCCTATGCCTATACCCCTCAGCAGAATGGGGCGGCTGAGTGAAAAAATTGCCACCTTATTGAAGTAGCCCGATCTCTCATGATACATACATCCTTACCCTCGTATCTATAGGGAGATATTGTACTTACTGCAGCTCATCTCATCAATCAGATGCCCTCCTGCGTGCTCAATTCCAAACCCCCTTAGAATGTTTTAAAGAGTCTTTTTCATCCACTCACCTTTTCCCAGATGTTCCTCTTCGGGTGTTTGGCTGTACTGTGTTTTTTCTAATCATGGTGCCCACCAGAATGAGTTTGCTCCTCGAGCCAAAAAATGTGTGTTTGTTGGGTATCCACTCCATCAATGGGGCTACAAGTGTTTTTAGCCTTCCTCTCGAAAGTATTTTGTCACCATGGATGCCACCTTTCAAGAGGACAAACCATTTTTTCCTGTTAATCCTCTTTAGAGGGAGACCACTAGTGAAGAGGCTAATGCATCTACCTACTCTGTTCCTTTAGATCTATTTCCTGAGCCTATTCCTAAAACAAATGATCCTGTCCTCCCTACAAAACAAGTACCTTGAATAACCTACTATAGGGAGAATCTCCAAAAGGAAATAATTCCCGAAATAGTTCCCCCTGTTGCTCTACCGGAAGGTGTTCAAGAGTCAGAACCAGAATCGGCTCAAGGTACCTCTATTATTGATGATAATGAATTTGTTGAAGGTGATGGAGTGAACTCTGGCGAAGTGAGGATCGATGGTAGTGGTGAATTGCCAGGTGATACACAGGGAACTGAAAATGTGCAACAGGTGGGTACAGATGAACAGGTAGAAAATCCCAGTGAGATTGATGCTACCTTGGATTTATCGATTGTCCTACAGAAGGGTACAAGGTCGTGCACCAAGCACTCTATGAAAAGCTTTTTGTCCTACAATAACTTATCTATGAGATTTAAAGATATCACTACCAGCCTGTATAGCGTGATGATTCCATGCAATGTGCACAAGGCTCTAGAAGTTCCTGAATGGCGAGCCACAATTATGGAGGAAATGCGGGCTCTTGAGACAAACAAAACGTGGGATCTGGCTGTTCTTCCGAAAGGTCACAAAACAATAGGATGCACATGGGTGTTCACTGTCAAATACAAGTCTGATGGAACTCTCGATAGATATAAGGCCAGATTGATTGCAAAAGGATTCACTCAGACATATGGGGTGGATTACTCAGAAACCTTCTCGCCTGTGGCAAAACTTAACACTATTCGTGTTTCTCTCTCTGGTGTCGTTAATCAAGACTGGCCCTTACATTAGTTGGATGTAAAAAATGCATTTCTGAATGGTGAGTTGGAAGAAGAGGTCTATATGAACCCACATCCAGGTTTTGAAGCACGGTTTGGCAATCAGGTTTGCAAATTAAAGAAGTCTCTGTATGGCCTGAAGTAGTCTTCTAGAGCCTAGTTTGATAGGTTCACTACCTTTCTCAAGTCCCAGGGGTTTGTTCAAGGGCATTCTAATCATACCTTGTTCACTAAGAGGTCAACATCAAGGAAAATAGTTGTTTTAATTGTCTATGTTGATGATATTATCTTGTTAGGGGATGATTCAGGTGAGATTGGCAGGTTGAAACAAAGGATGGCAGATGAGTTTGAGATCAAAGATCTTGGTGACTTGAGATATTTCCTAGGAATGGAGGTAACAAGATTAAAGGAATGGATCTTAATGTCTCAGAGGAAATATACACTAGACTTGTTGAGAGAAACTAGAATGACTGGGTGCAAACCTGTAAATACGCCGGTAGACGTCAATAACAATCTGGTAGAATCAGTAGATGATGTTTCTGTTAACAAGGAAAGATATCAAAGGCTTGTGGGGAAGCTGATCTATCTTTTGCATACCAGACATATCGTGAGTTAGTTTGGTCAGTCAGTTTATGCAGGCACTTTATGAAAGACACATGGAGGCAGTTATGCGGATTCTGAGATATTTGAAGTCTATGCCTGGAAAACGCTTGGTGTTCAGAAAACATGAAAAAAGATGCACTGAGGCCTACACAAATTTAGACTTGGTTGGTTCTATTACTAATAGAAAGTCTACCTTGGGATATTGTGTTTTTTTGTGGGGAAATTTAGTTACCTGGCGGAGTAAGAAGCAAGGCGTCGTGGCTAGAAGCAATTTCAAAGCAGAATACAGAGCTATGAGCCTGGGTATTTGTGAAGAAATTTGGTTGAAAAAGGTTCTGGTAGATCTTTATCAGGAAAGTCATGACCCGATGAGACTTTATTGTGATAATAAGGCTTCTATTGACATTGCTAACAATCCTGTTCAACATCACATAACCAAACATGTTGAGATCGACCGACACTTTATAAAAAAGAAACTGGATAACGGTAGTATCTGCATTCCCTATGTACCGTCTAGTCAATAGATTACGGATGTCCTCACTAAAGGGTTACCGAGATAGACAATTTGACACTTGTGTGAGCTAGTTGGGTCTCATTGATATCTACGCCCCAACTTGAGGGTGAGTGTTGAAAATGTTGTTTAGCTCTAAGGGCATTTTAGTCTTTTTAGTGGTGTCTACAGTCTAGGGTTTCTTACCTTTGGTTTTTTATACCTGTCCCTATATTGTGTACTGTAAATCATAAATTAATAATAATAAAAAAAAACTCTTATCGTGGTTATTCTTCCCGGTTTAGGGTTTTTCATGTAACTTTGGTGTTTTCTCTTCTATCCTTTATTTTTCAATAATTACAAGTGTTGTAAAGTGCTACAAATGATCTAATCTTGATCATTCATGTGAAGACATGTGAGCAAGGGTATCCTATATAAAAAGTTTGTATAAGACCGGACCATGAAATGAATAGTCTCTCTTTATAACACTGTTGCTAGAAGAGACTTACATTTCACTAGGATGACTATAGGTGACTTGATCTGAATCCTGAGTGAGTTATGAACTCTTGATTATGAAGGCGGTCCTTTCATTTGCATGGGTGAGAGTGGCCAGTTTTGTCGACTCAATATGTCTACCATTTTGGGGATTCATCTGATTGAGGAGCTGGAACACAACTATACAAGAAAGAATTCACTTCTTCCCTATTATTAGGGTAAATAGGGAAATTGCTCCCTTAAGGATTGATTTCGGGGCTTGAACAATGAGGCATCTCACCCTCTCCTGATCAAAGAGGGGTTCGGTTATAGTTGGAATATACTAATTATTAATTAAATGGATCAGTGGTACTTAAAGAGTTAGACGTAACTACAAGGATAAAATAGTAATTTTGGCCTAGTTGTACTTACAAGCAATTTGTGAAGGATCAACTTACTGTTGATTGGTTATATCCAATGGACACATAAATATATCTATAGTATGAAGAGTGTTGTTTCTAGTCTTTAATAAAGTGACCGGTGGTTAATGGAGGTTGGTTAATTTAATTAAAGAGTTTAATTAATTAATCAAGTACCATTGGAGCTTCAATCTATAGGTCCATAAGGCCCTCTCGTTAGCTCAAGTAGGATTAATGAGAATCAAATTAATTTTGTACTAATTTGAATTGTTCAAATTAATTAAAGAAAATTAATTATATGTGATATAATTAATATAATGTATATGATACATAATATTATAAAGTTTTAGTGGGAGAAATAAATATTTAAATATGATTCAAATATTAATTATATGAATATGATTCATATAAAATCTATAGCTTAAAATTAATTTGAATTTGATCCGTACTAATTCTATAGGTTGTGTGAGAGATTTATAAACTATAGGTTATATTATATGTGATATAACATATAGTTTTATTAATAAAATTGGTTTTATTAATAATTATTTTTATTTAATTTAAATATTAAATAATAAAGGAGGGAGTTAATTTAATAATCTCCTCCCCGTTGGTCACTCAGTACGTGGAAACAGTTCCTTCTTTTGACAGAGAGGTGGTTTTTCCTTCTTCCTCCTTAGGCTTCACTCAATGTGTGTGCTCTAGAAGTTCTTCGGAAAAATTTCTTCTGTGTATTCTCTCACAAAATATTCCCTTCCCATCCCAAAATTAATCAATTACGAGCACACAACTTCGCATTGATTCTCAATCTTGAGGTTAATGGGGAAGCCCACGTGGTGGTGCCCAATAGGAGATCTAAATCAATTGGGATCTGTTGTTGCGTTTGTGAAGGTGAGATCGTGATCGTGGCTGTTCGTGAGAATGGGAGAGGAAACATGTAGATTGAAGAAATTGGTTCTTCAAGGGTATGTTTTAAAACCCAATTTTCTTCTTAAATGCATGTTGTATTTTATTTTCATGTTTATCTTGTAGAAATCAGTTTTTTTCTATGATTTACTGTTTTAATCAAATTGGAATTTTAAATCATACGACGTTCGCACGCTTCCGCCTAGGATTCAATCCCTTCAAATGATATCAGAGCCAATCGTATGGTTTTAATTCCCAATTTTGATTCAAAAATCAGAATGTATGTGGGATTTTTAATTATGCATTATGAATGTATGAATGTATGTTTCTATTATGCAATTTTGATTGTGAGGTTTGCTGTTGGATGTTTCGAATTTTGGCACTGTAGCTTTACTTTTTTATATGATCAATTATGTAAAGTCCCTTGGGTTTTTTGGCATATTTTTCGTTTTGCTATCGAGTTGTTAAAGTTCGAGTCTTGCTAGTGGAAAATGTTGCTGATGATCGGGATCA
Organism: Benincasa hispida; assembly: GCF_009727055.1. Taxonomy (NCBI): domain Eukaryota; kingdom Viridiplantae; phylum Streptophyta; class Magnoliopsida; order Cucurbitales; family Cucurbitaceae; genus Benincasa; species Benincasa hispida. The sequence goes on along the minus strand of NW_024065251.1, from coordinate 152,917 downwards.
AGAACAGAGGAACGCAATGAAAGTTTGATGTATGGTTAAATTATTTATGTGTCATAATGTATGTCATATAGTATTATTTAAAATTTCACCTTATGATAAACATTATTCATGCATCATATTTAATATAAACATTATGTTATATAGTTATATGAATATTCAGCAAGTTCATATATTTATTAATATATGAGTTATATTATAAACGTATGTTTTATATAGTTTCATTAGTATAATATAAGTGATATATTATTAATGAAAAGTATATCCATGTATCATTTATATAATAGTTATATGATATGATAGCATGCATTAATAACATGTTCATGCATCATTTATATTATAATTGTTATAATATATAGTTTAGATCTTAGATATATGAATGAATGTTATTTATTTTCATTACTTTATTATATAACAATTATGTATGTTATAATGAAAATGGAATGCGTGAAGCATGACAACACTTTAGTAAAATTATAATTGTTATAATTTCTTAAAGTATGTCATTATATGCATGAAAATAGGTTTTAATTATTTCATTGAATCTTATAATAGTTATAAGTTAAAATGAAATTGAATTAAAATATATAATAAAGAGTTGTGTGCAAACATAGGTTAAATTAATTTTAAAATAGGTTAAAATTGATTTCACCTTTAGACCTTGTTCATAATATTTCTAATATGATTAAAAATAGGTTTAATCTTTTAGTTCCGTTTAATAGGTTTAAAATAGATTGAATAAAAGATTAAATTCATGAATAATTATCTATAAGGGACTTTTGTCTAAGGAATGTTCTGTCTAAGGCTAAGGTTTTTAAGCTGACGGAAATAGAACATCCTTACCTGGGAACCGGCCTGGAAAGTGAATTAGATAATTGTATTATAAGCATGCAATGAATGATTAATGTTTATTGAAGTGTTTAATAAACAAGCATGATTATTGTTAATCTATCCAATGTAACAGTTACTTTGGGTAAAGTTAACAATCACTTAGTTAAATTAATTAGCCAAATTTACCTAAGTAAGAAACCCTAGGTTTTAAAACATTAAGTGGAAAAAAATTGATGTATATGATACATTATTTTTCACTCATGTTCTCCCTTAACATTCACACGTGAGACTCATGCTTGGCCTTGAGGCACCCTGGGAGCATCCCTCTTTGGATGGTGTTTGCATGGGTCAATATCAAGGTGAATGGAAAAAGTATTTATAGTAAGTGGGAGAGGGATATTTGTCACCATATCCTATGGTCACCTTCAATAGTTTGCATCGTGAGACCTTCTTGCATGGCCTCGAGGCGTCCTGGGAGAGTCCAGTTTTGGATGGTTTGTGCATTAGGTCAATATCAGAGTGAACTCCAAAAATGGGTAGGATTGCTTTAATTTTTCTCCAATCAGTTTTTTCTCTTTGGGGCTTATTGAGACGGAACTCTAGGGTCTAAAATGAAGGGTTGCACTTACTAGAAATTGTTAAGCTAGTTAATGATTTCTTGACCAAATCAATGGTGACTAATTGTTATAGGAATAAGAGTTATTCTGGTGTAATGATTGGTTGGGAGTGTCTCAGTTAAGTGAATGGGCGACTGACCACCCTTTGGTGGCTTTTGTCCTAAATCACTAAAGCATCATTGTAAAATTAGATGTTAAATGAGGTTCATTTAATTTTTTGTGAAAATTGATTGGATGTTTTAGAGTTATTCTAAAATATAATATAGATCAATTTATTTTATTTTAGCAAAATGTCAAATTCTATTTCTTCATCATTTGCCTCTACTTGTTTGACCGAATTTAATTATACAACTTGGAAAGATTTGATTAAAACTATTTTCGTGGAAAACGACCTTGACTACATCTTGATTGAGGAATGTCCTCTAGTCCCAACCCCTGATGTAACACGAAAAGTTCGTGACGCATACAAAAGGTGGAGGAAGGTCAAGAATAAGGCCCTATTTCACATTTTAGCGAGCATACCTGGTGTCTTAGCCAAAAGGTTTGAGAGCATAGTCACTGCACTTAAGATCATACAATCAACGCAAGAATTGTTTAAGCGAAAGTTCTCACAATTCGAGTATAAAATGGTTGATGTCGACGAAATCAATAATGTCAACTATCTAAATAACCTTCGTTCCATATTGAATGGTAAGGGTCTGATAGAGAAGGAAAATGTTTCCAACTCTAGTGAAGTTAACCAAAGAGGTTCGTCCTCTAAGATAAAACTTGGAGTTTATTATGAGGGAAATAAAATCGATCCCATTACTCTTTAGAAAATGAAGAAATCCAATAATGGAAAATCTGATTTACTTGTCTTGGGATATGTGCTTAGTAGAGAATGATGATTCTGTTGGATTTTATGTCCTAAAAACTCGCAGTTTGTAAAATGATAAACATTTTCTATTATCAATATACTTGTTATTGATCTCATAAATTGTATGAAAGTCTAAATCCAATAAACTAAGACCCATGACTATTTTATGAGTACTTGAACTTTATGTGGAGACATAAGAGTGTATTGGGTTCGAGTAAATAGTCAAAACAATCTATGGTACATGAATGAGGTTGGGTACCTTATTCTGGTAATACCATTGGATGCGACCTACTTTGTAGTTGTTAGAAAGAGTTGTAAAGTGTTACATATGATGTGATCCTAATTCGTGCATATTATGACATGAGGAGTGAGGGCGTCCTATATAATGAGTTTGCATAAAATCAGGACCAAGAAATAAGCCACTCTTACTTTATAACGCTGTTTACTATTTAAGACTAAATATTTCACCTATATGACTTAGGTAACTCGATCTTAATCTTGAGCTAACTATGAACTCCTGTTTATTCAGGATTGCCTTTAGATTTGCATAGTTGAGGTTTGGCTCAACAACACTGGCTCAATAAGACTCCCATTTCAGGGGTAAGACCGGATAGATAGCTGGGGACATAGGGTGCAAGACAGAGTTCATGCCTACTCGATTTAGGGATAGGAGAAAGGTTGTTCTCTCAAGTACTGAATCCAAGTCTTGAACAAGGGGCCTGATAACTTATAGAAATACAAGTTATTTATACTGTTTTATTTAGATATTGCGGCTAAAAGAGAGGAAAGTTGCGTCAATAGTATACAAATTGGCTGAGAAATACGAAAATTATGAAATGTCATAAACACACCCACTAACACTATTGCGATGGCGAAATAAAATGTTTCAGTCTCTATTTTGCAGGAAATAGATCACCGCATGCGTTTATGGGTCGAAGACAAAATAAACAATGCATCTACATCGCATGCGCCCATCACTCAAGAACGTAGAGATGATCAACGCAATAATGGCGCATGCGACAATCGATCATGAGCTTTAGCGATCAACGTAATTTCAACCGAATGCAGTAATAAAAAAACAACACCGCATATGGCGATAAATCGAAGCTGTGAAGAGCAACGCATTCGCGAGAGATTCTGACAAGTGTATAACTTTTAGTTGTGCAATTCTGACGAATTGATCGTGTAACAGAAAGGAATTTTCCATTCCGCTATTTCAGGAACTACCATAATTAGATAGTGGGGACCACAAATTCAAAGAGCCAAGATCTCGCCTATAAATAGATTCCTCAAATTCGTTGATACATATACATATACATATTCATAGATATACATACAGATATAGATACTGGTACATACTGGTGCATATACTGATACTGAAAGAGAGGCTGGTCTGAAGCGACTTTACAGAGTAATCCGGGAGAACTACGAGACAAGGCCGAGAGGTGAGTCTCTGAGCAAAGAATTCTTCCAATTCACGAAGATTGAAGCTCTGTGCAAAAGGTCAATCCTACCGGGAAAGCAAGCCTGAGAGGGAAGCTTTCCTCTCCACCACATCCACACGCCGACAAGCACAAATCTTCGACCGGGATCTGTGTTAAGACGTTGACACTCTTTCCATATTTGTTTCTATTCTCTAATTCATCTTCTATATTCATCTCCTTTAATCCTTCATTTACAAACATGTATCAAATGCTTAATTTTATAATTAAATGTTATCATCGCCATCATTATCATCTCTCTGTCTTTTTCCATACATTTATCATCAATTTTCTCCACGATGTGTTCTTAATCCCCGGGGTAAAAAGCAAGAATTAAGCAAGTGAGTCAAATCTGTGTCAGTGAATCAATTAAGTTTAGCTAAAGCATGCTCGATGGCATCTTCACCTGTGAGAGCAGAAGTGAAGATGTTATTCCGCCTATCGAGAGAAAGTTGGAAGAATACGTTAACTAAAGCAAGAAGTATTTCCAGAGATGGAAAAAACCTTGCATTCATCACGTTCATCTCTGTTTCACCATAGACATATGGGAACGCGGCCGATCACCAAGAGATGTAAGCCAAGGGAAAGCGGAACCTTAGTTGCATCCTTAACGTGATTGACAAACTTGCGATGTTTTTACTTTTTACTCTTTCTCTTTCTGCGTCATCCATAAGACTTGCCATCGCATTCATCGACACTTTTGTACAACTTCACAGTCAGCCCTCGACCCCAGTATAATGTATCATGTATCATAGTAGTTTAGGAATTTACTTTATCAATGCATCTTTACTTTACAATGCATTTTACTTTATCAACGCATTTTTACTTTTAGCGCAATTTATATTTCTGTATAAACCAAAATTCGTTATTCATTATTAGAACCGGTCGCATGTATCACATAAGTATCACATTTAACGACAAAAATCCCGTGTTCGACCTTGGATCATTCTGAGAAACTTGCGTTGGAATTATACTTGGTTTCACCGCAAGGAAACTTGTGACACGCACTACTTCATCGCATACTGCGTTTGTAGCACATTATCTATCATCACAGTGCATGCATAATAAGGAACTATAAATTTTAGTCATCAAGTTTATGGTGTCATTTCCGGGGACATGAGCTTGTATGATTACATTCATCCATCAGTAGTGCATAAGCGATACATAACATACACAGCATAACACTCCATTCGTATCCTTACAAGTTTATGGCGCCGTTGCCAAGGACATGAGCTTGTATGATTCATATTCACATTGTCCATATGCATAAAGATAAAAAGATTAAAAATTATCGTTACAGGGCCTCACTCTCTCACTGGGCTGAGAGAGTTTGGTTTGGTGATTGGATCACAAACCAGTTGTTCATTAGAGGATCAGTAGGGACTTGAGGAATAAGACGTAATCTCGAGGGTAAAACAGATATTTGACCCAGCCGTTATTATGAACAACCTGTGAAGGGTCGACTTGCTGATTATGGTTAAATCATGTGGACATAATATATCTACAGTGAGGGGAGTACAACTATGGGCTTTAGTGGAATGACCCATTAGTTAATGAATATGGATTAATTTGGTCTAATGAGTTTAGCCAATTAATCTTGGATCGTTGGAGCCCATGATTTGTAGGTCCGCGAGGTCCCCCTACTAGCTCGTAACGGACTAGCTCTAGAATAGCGTGATGAGTTAATTTGAAACGTTCAAATTAGAATTAAGGGATTTAGTAATTATATGAGATGTAATTATATATTTAATTTTAGAATTAAACGGAATAGGAGAATTTATATATTTAAATATATAAAGATGGATATGTGTTAAAATTAATTTAATATTTGATATTAAATTAATTAAGTTTTATTTAATAATTAATTTATGAAATTAATTAAATTTTCATTTTTTAAAATCAAATTTTGATTTTTGGATAAAATTGGAAAATTGAAAAACTAAAAACACACAAAATGGAAAAAATAGTTTTTCCATTATCCATCACCTAAGTAGCTCACGTATGAAGCAATATATTTGCCTTGCCTTTTCCAAGCATGAGCTGCAACTCATGCAGCTCTTCTCTTTGCATGTTGATCTACAATATAATGAAGAGATTGGAGTGAAAATCGGGCATGCAATCAAAAGAGTTTTGAGAGAAAAACTGGTTTGAAGAATGGTTCTTCAACAAGGTTGCTGTAGTGAGCTTTTCTCCTTCATCCCTTGATTCAAGCTTATTTTGAGTTCCACAACTCAATCTAGAGTACCAAGAGAATAGTAGGGAAGATCTTGAGGTGGTCTACAACAAGGTATGGAGAAGATAGCAGCTGGAGATGGAGCTTTGAAGAAGTTCTACAAGAGGTATGTCTTGAAACCTATTTTTCTGCAGAAGCATGCTTTATATTATGCCAAAATTAGTGAATTTGAGTGCTTAGATGATTCTTGTGCTTTTGCTGTTGTTGATACAATCCTACAGATTCTACTTGGATAATTGATTCAGGGGCTACTTAATGGATAAATAGAAGTATGCACAGCGGAAGCAATGGATCATAACGCTCTAATTACAAGTAATTAACTATGATTAAGCATGCAAAGAGAGTTAGAAATACAACCTTTGTAGTTTCCACAAGTATCTTCGTCTCCATGAACAATCAGCACCACCAACGGTAAATCCTTGCTATTCTCTGGTTGAAGAACACGGTTGTGGGACCGAATCTTTAGTGAAAGATTGGGAATTTCACTAATTAATTTGGAGAGTCAAAGAGAGTTTGTAGAAGAATAAATGTCAAAAGTCAAAGAAACATAAGTTTTTAGCATTTGTAAATCAAAACCTATTTATAACCAAAACATATGCAAAAACTCTTCTTACATGACCTCTACCTCAAACTCCATTAGCATGTAAAAATAGATGTCAAGCTTAGCATGAAACACTTCATAATCCACTTAGTTGGTAGGAAAATCCAACAATTGGATTTTTTCGCTAACTAATTTTTTATTAAAATAAAATTATAATAAAATAGTTTTTGAAAAAAAAAAATATGAAATACATTTTTCATATTTTAGAAATTATTTAATTTAAAAAGTTTTAATTAAATAAAATAAATAATTTAATATCACATATTAAAATGACTTTGACACCTAATTTTGATTAATCACATTAATCAATTTTCAAAACATTTTCATGCTAATATTTTATAAAATATAAAATATATTCTCCAAAAATAATTAATTATTTAATTGTAAATTATATCTCATATAAAATACAATTTTCTCTAAAAGTCGAATTTGAACATTTCAAATTCTCACTTCACCTAGTTCTTCAATTTTTTTGTAGTGAGCTAGCAAGGAGACCTGATGGACCTACAGATCATGGGCTCCAACGATCCGAGACTAACCAATCAAACTTTTTAACCTAGTTAATCAACATTCGTTAACTAACAGGACCATCCACTATAGCCTGTAGTTGCACTCCTCTCAATGTAGATGTATTTTGTGTCCATTTGATATAATTGTCATCGATAAATTGATCCTTCACAGGTTGTTCGTAACCTCAGCTAGATCAATTACTATTTTACCCCTGAGTTACATCTTTTCTCCTTAAGTACCACTGTCCATCTAATAAACAATTGTTTTAGGATTTTAATCACTAAACCCATTCCCTCTCATGACAATGAGAGGATGAGCCATTTGTTCAAGACCCGGGATCAGCCCTTAAGGGAACAACCTTTCTACTAACCCTAAAATGGGTATGAGTGAATTCCATCTTGCAAATTCTATGTCCCCAACTATCTACCCGGTCTTATCCCTGAAATGGGAGTTATATTGAGCAGCGTTGTTGGGCTTACCTCACCTATGCAGATCAAGGGACAATCCCGAATAAACAGGAGTTCTTAGACAACTTAGGATTCATATCAAGTTATCTAGGTCGTCAAGAAGTGAAATTAGTGAGTGTTAACAATAAACGGTGTTAATATGTAATAGTGATTATTTCGTGTTCAATTTTACACAATCTTATCGTGTAAAATACCACCGTTCACATGTCCCTACATGAACAAACTGATCACATTGTTTATGACACTTTACTGTTAGGAATAGCCTAAACTCGCAGTTCATAAAAGTTGTTAATATATTCTATTTATCAATAAAAATGTTGTTGAGTTTTTATTCAATAAATTACTATTGATATTGCATCCTTCTACGAAAATCCAATAAACGAATCCATGACTATAACATGAATACTTTAACTATTATTTGGTGACATAAAAATGGATCAAGTTTTAGTATGTAGCCAAAATGGTCCATAAGTATACAGATGAGACTGGGTATCTCATATTAGTGACACTATTATATGTGACCCATTTTGTATACTGATACAAATGATGTGATCCAAAACTCATTCATGTAGAGACATGTGAGTGGAGGCATCCTATGCAATGAGTTTTCATAAGAATGGACCTCGAAATAATCACTTTTCTTATAACAACCATTTACTGTTAAAACTGACTATCTCAAGCTGAATAACCTAGGTTAACTCGATCTTAATCTTGAGATAACTATGAACTCCTGTTTATTCAGGATTATCCTTTTATTTGCATAGATGAGAGTAGTCCAACAGCACTACTCAATAAGCCTGCCATTTTGGAGATAAGACTGGATAGATAGCTGGGGACGTAGCCTTGTAATATGGAATTCACTCCTACCTGATTTAGGATTAGTAGATGAATTGTTCTCTTAAGCGATGATGTCTTGTCTTGAACAACGGATTCTCGCCCTCTTTTGAAATAGAGGATTATGATTTATAAGTTGGACTACAAATCAATTAATCAATGGAGGATCAATGGGAGCTTAAGAAGCAAGATGTATTTACAGGGGTAAAACGGTAATCTTTGACCCAGTTGTAAATACGAACAACCAGTGAAGGATTGACTTACCAATTATGGTTAAAATGGACAAAAATATATCTATAATGAGGAGAGTGCAACTATCGAGTTATAGTGGAATGTCTAAGTAGTTAACGAATAGTGATTAATTCGGTTCAAAGAGTTTAACCAATTAATTACAAGTCATCGGAGCTCATGATTTGTAGGTTCATAAGATCCCTCTAGTAGCTCGTAATTTGGATTAGTAAATTGAGTAGTCTTGATAAGATTTGAAATTAGGGATTAGAATTTGAAATGTTCAAATTCAATTAGGGTTTCTATTTACTATATTCGATACAATTAAAAGTTTAATTTTATCGAAATTAAACAAAATTGGAGAAATGATTAATGTTTAAATATGATTTAAATATTAATTAAATTAATATCATTTTGATGGAATTGGTTTTTATTAGTTTAATATTAGATTTAAATTATTTTTTAATTAATTAGTTTTATTTAAAAATTAATTATTTGAATTAATTTTATAAAACTAATTAAATAAATTTACATATTTTGTTTTTGAAAACATTTTATGAAAATATTTTTTGAAAATAGTTTTCAAAGTGGATATTTCCAAAATGTTGGAAATTTCCACTAAATCTTAAGCCACCTTATTCATTTCTCCATTTTCTCAATCAAGTCGAAGCTGCCCTTCATGAAAACCATATATTTGCATAGTCTAAGCTCTATAAATTGAAGTGCTGAATTGAATCACGATTCATGCTCACTAAGAACTTCATCAGAAACTCTGCAGAAATTATCAATCCCTCTTCATTTCTTATAAACTTCTAGCTCAATTTAGTGTTTCTACTACATTATCCTTGCAAAAGAATAGTAGAAAAGATCTTGGTGGTTATCTATTTGAAGGTTGAAGCTCTTTCACGTGGATTTTAGCTGGATTTAAAAATGATACTTCAAAGGTATTGTGTTCAGCAAACTCTCTTCTGTAAATGTTACTTTGAAGCATGTTTAAACTCAGATTAAGTATGATTAGAGTGCTTATTAATTTTATTTTTCCTCCGCTGCATGTTAATATACTCTTACATTTACAACATTTGTAACAATCATAAAGTGGGTCGTATTTAATAGTATCTCCAAAAGTAGGTACCCAACCTAATCTAAGTACTATAGACTGTTTAGGCTATTATACTCGAACTTGATCCAGTTTATGTCTCCACATAAAGTCCAAGTATTCATGACAATTGCTAAGGGTTCGTAGTTTATTGGATTTAGAGTTAAACAATCAATTCATTTTCATTTATCAACATTTGTCTGAATAAATTTCATATATGTTTATTGTTTACAAACTATGAGTTCTAGGACATACAACTCAACACTACTAACCACATATGTTCTTCCTAGCAGGGATTTAATTTCTGGAGACAGTTGGTGCTGGAGAGATAGCTTTTCAAGTTGGTACTGGTGAGGCCGTTTTAGTTGTTACAGTAGGCAGGCTTAAGTTATTTTTAAACAAGAAACGATATATTTTATTAGATGACATATATGTAGTTTCTAATATAAGGAGGAACTTAATCTCTGTTTCTTATTTGATTGAACAAAATTGTTCTCTATCCTTCTCTGAAAATAAAATGTTTGTTTTTAAGAATGGAATGGAGATAGGCTTTGGTTCAATAGAAAGTAACTTGTATGTTCTAAAGTCATTCGTTACAATGGTTATCCTATATACTAAAATGTTCATAATGGCAACAATTGCAAAAAGACTAAGAGTTTCTCCTAAAGAAAATTCCCACCTTTGGCACTAAGGTTTCACATTAATCTCAATAGGATTGAGAGGTTGGTGAAAAGTGGACTTCCAAATGGTTTAGAGAAAAACTCTTTATCTTTATGTGAGTCATGCCTTGAAGGCAAAATGACAAACGACATTTTACTGGAAAAGGTTATAGAGCCAAAGAGACTTTGGAGCTTATACATTCAGACTTCTATGGTCCAACGAATGTAAGAGTAAGAGGAGGGTATTAATATTTCATCTCCTTCATGGATGATTATTCTAGATATAGGTATCTATACCTAATGCAACACAAGTCAGAAGCACTTGAAAAATTTAAGGAGTAAAAGACTGGGTTGAAAACTTGTTAGGTAAAAAGATAAAAACACTACAATCTGATCGTGGTTGAGAGTATATGGACTTAAGATTTCAAAACTATATGATAGAACATGGCATAACGTCCCAAATCTCAGCCCTTGGTATATCTCAATAGAATGGTATATCAAAAAGGAGAAAAAGAACTTTGTTGGACATGGTTCGGTCTATGATGAGCTATGCTTAACTTTCTGATTCGTTTTGGGGATATGTAGTGGAGACTACTATCTACATCTTGAACAATGCTTCCTCAAAGAGTGTTTCTGGAACACCTTATGAGTTATGGAGAAGTCGTAAATATAGTTTACGCCACTTCAGGACTTGGGGATGTCCAACTCATGTGCTAATGACAAATCCCAAAAAGTTAGAACCTCGTTCAAGAGTCTGCTTATTTGTAGGCTACCCTGAGAGGTGGGTACTTCTTTAATTCAAGTGAGAATAATGTGTTCGTATCAATAAATGCTACTTTTTTGGAAGAAGACAACATGAGGACCATAAACCGCATAGTAAAATAGTTTTGAGTGAAATTTCTAATGAATCTATTGAGACTTTAATAAGGGTTGTTGAAGAGGTTGGTACATCAATAAGGGTTGTTGATGTTGGTTCATCTAGTCATACACATTCATTTCAAGAGTTGAAATTACCTCGACGTAGTGGGAAGGTTATGAACCCTCTTGTACGCTACATGGGTTTAACAGAAGCCCAAGACATTATATCCGATGATGGTGTTAAGTATCCATTGTCTTATAAGTAAGCAATGGAAGATGTTGACAAGGATAAACGAATTAAAGCCATGAATAAAAAAAATGGAGTCTATGTACTTCAATTCTATCTGGGAGCTTGTAGATCAACTTGATGGGGGTAAAATCTATAGGTTGCAAGTGATTTACAAGAAAAAAATAGGTGTCAATGGAAAGGTATAGACCTTTAAAGTTAGACTAGTGGCAAAGGGTTATACTCAAGTTGAGGGAGTGGACTATGAAGAAACTTTCTCATTCGTTGCCATGTTAAAGTCTATTCAAATCCTATTGTCCATAGCTACATATTATGACTATGAGATATGACAAATAGACGTCAAAACTGCCATTTTTAATGGTAATCTTGAAGAGACCATCTACATGAATCAACCAGCGAGATTCCTTAAACAAAATCAAGAGCAAAAGATTTGTAAGCTTAATCAATTCTTTTCTGGACTTAAACAAGCATCTTGATCTTGGAATATAAGATTTGATAATGTGATCATGGCTTTGATCAGAATGTTGATGAGCCTTGTGTTTACAAGAAAATAATCACCAACTTAATAGCTTTCCTCGTGATGTATGTGGATGATATCCTACTCACTGGGAATGATGTAGGTTTTCTGACTGGTGTAAAGAAATGGCTAGCCGCCCAGTTCCAAATGAAAGATTTGGAGAGGCGTAGTTTGTTCTAGGGTTCCAGATCATCAGGGATCATAAGAACAAAATGTTGGTCTTATATTAGGCATCGTATATTGAAAATATGTTTGTCAAATATTCGATGCACAATTAAAAGAAGAGTTTATTACCTTTCAGGCATGAAATCGTTTTGTCTAAAGAACAGTGTCCTAAGACTCCTCAAGAGGTTGAAGAAATGAGATGAGTTCCCTATGCATCAGCTGTTGGCAGCCTTATGTATACAATGTTATGTACCAGACCTAACATTTGTTATGCAGTAGGTAATGTCAATAGATATCAATCCAATCCGGGATTAGATCACTAGATAGTGGTCAAAATAATCCTCAAGTATCTACAGAGAACGAGAGACTATATGCTTGTGTATAGAGCTAAGGTTTTGATTCTTACAGGATACATGAACTCCACATCCTCAAGAAAGAATGCATAGGGATTCTAGGAATCCACATCAAGAATAGATTTTACTCTAAACGGAGGAGCTATAGTTTGACGAAGCATCAAGCAAGAATGCATCGCAGACTCTACTATGGAAGTTGAATACATAGCTGCTTATGAAGTAGCTAAATAGGCTATTTGGCTAAAGAAATTCCTTACTAATTTGTAAGTTGTTCTAAATGTCTTTGCCAATTACACTTTATCGTGATAACATTGGTGTTGTGGCAAATTCTAAGGAACCTAGGAGTTACAAAAGAGGCAAAACACATTGAACGAAAATATCACTTGATTCGAGAGATTGTGCAATAAGGTGACATGATAGTCATGAAGATTGTCTCAAAGCAGAACATTGTTGTTCCATTTACAAAGACTCTCGTGGCTAAAGTGTTCAAGGGTCATCTAGTAAGTCTGGGTCTATGGGATATATGCCATATTGTTTAGGACAAGTGGAGATGTAACTGGGGTATAGTGTATGCCCTAGTATATTGTATTTTTGTACTTTATTTGTATTGTACAATTCACTCCCTTAGCTTTAGGACAAGTGGGGATTATTGGGGTTGATGTCCTAAATCTCTCTTGTATTCTCGCATTTTGTAAACTTTGTAAACAAACTGATATTAATGAAATAATTGTTATTTTATGAGCATACACTCAATCTAATAAACTAGGATCCTAAGTTATTTTATGTACTTTAAACAAATATGTAGAGACATACAGATGAATCATGTTTAAATGATAACTTGAACGGTCTGTAGTAGATTGATAAGGTTGGGTACCTTATCCTGGTGACACTATGAATACAGCCTGCTTTGTAGTTGTTATAAGTTTTGTAAAGTGCTACAAATGATCTGATCCTAATCATTCATGTAGAGACATGTAGCGGGGGTATCTTATTGATAACTTGTAGAAATACAAGTTATTTATACTGTTTTATTTAGATATTGCGGCAAAAAGAACGGAAAGTTGCGTCAATAGTATACAAATTGGCTAAGAAATATGAAAATTACGAAATGTTGTAAATACACCCACTAACACCATTGCGATGGCGAGATAGAATGTTCCAGTCTCTATTTTGCAGGAAATAGGTCACGCATGTGTTCATGGCTCGAAGACAAAACAAACAATGCATCTATGTCACATTGCGCCCATCAATCAAGAACGAAAAGATGATCAACGCAATGACAGCGCATGCGACAATCGATCTTGAGCTTAACGATCAACGCAATTTCAACCGCATGCGGTAATAAAAAACAACACCGCATGCAGCGATCGATCAAAGATGTGAAGAGCAACACATTTGCAGAGGATTTTGACAAGTGTACAGCTTTTAGTTGTGCATTTCTGGCAGATTGATTGCGTTACAGAAGGAATTTTCCATTCCGCCATTTCAGTAACTACCATAACTATATAGTGGGGACCACAATATCAAAGAGCCAAGGTCTTTCCTATAAATAGCTTCTTCAAATTCGCTGAAAGATATACAGATACTGGTACATACATGTATACATAAAGACGTGTATATACTGATACTGAGAGAGAGGCTAGTCTGAAGCGACTGTCCATAGTAGATCCGGGAGAACGACGAGGCAAGGCCGAGAGGTGAGTCTCCGAGCAGAGAATTCTTTCGATTCCCGTAGCTGAAGCTCTGTGCAAAGGCCAATTCTACCAGGAAAGAAAGCCTGAGAGGGAAGCTTTCCTCTCCACTACATCCACACGTCGGAAAGCACAATCTCCTATTGGGATCTGTGTCAAGACGTTGACACTCTTTCTGTATTTGTTTCTATCCTCTATTTCATCTTCTGTGTTCATCTTCTGTAATTCTTCATTCACAACATGTATCAAACGCTTAATTTAAGAATTAAATGTTATCATCGTCACCATTATCATCTCTCTGTCTCTTTCCATATATTCATAATCCATTTTTTCCATGATGTGTTCTTAATCTCCGGGGTAAATAGCGAGAATTAAATGAGTGAGTTAAATTGTGTTAAGGAATTGATTAAGTTTAGCTAAAACATGCTCGATGGCATCTTCACCTGTGAGAGCAGAAGTGAAGATGCTATTCCGCCTATCGAGAGAAGGTTGGAAGAATGCGTTAAATAAAGTGAGAAGTATTTCCAGAGATGGAAACAACCTTGTGTTCATCATGTTCATCCCTGTTTCACCATAGAGATATGGGAACGCGGCCGATCACCAAGAGGTGTACGCCAAGGGAAAGTGGAACCTTAGTTGCGTCCTTAACGTAATTGACAAACTTGCGATGATTTTACTCTTTACTCTTTCTCTTTCTGCTTCGTTCATAAGACTTGCCATCGCATACATCGATTCATTTGTATAACTTCACAGTCAGTTCTTGACCTCAGTATCATGTATCATGTATCATATTAGTTTGGGATTTTACTTTATCAACGCATTTTTTACTTTCATCACAATTTATATTTCTATATAAAACAACATTATTTATTCATTGTTAAAACTGGTCGCATGTATCACATAAGTATCGCATTAACGAAAAAAATCCCCGTGTTCGACCTCGGATCATTCTGAGAAAATTGCGTTGGAATTATACTTGGTTTCAGCGCAAGGAAACTTGTGACACGCACTACTACATCGCATACTATGAGCATATCATTATCAACGCATATACTTAGAATGTAGTATCACATAAAAATGCTTTATCGCAAAACACTTGAGCACATATTTAGCACATCACATTTCATTCACGAACCTTGCGTTAGAGTTAGATAAAGATAAAAGCAATCAATTAGAAGTCATCACTTATACAAAGAGTTTATATAAGATTGGACCATGAAATGAATAGTCTTTCTTTATAACATCGTTGCTAGAAGTGACTTGCATTTCACCAGGATGACCATAGGCGATTTGACCTGAATCTTGAATGGGTTGTGAATCCTGCCTATGAAGGCGGTCCTTTGATTTACATGGGTGAGAGTGGCCAATTTCATTGACTCAATATGCCTACCATTTTGGAGATTCATCTGATTAAGGAGCTGGAACACAACTACCTAAGAAGAAATTCACTCCTTCTCTATTGTTAGAGTAAGTAGATAAATTGCTCCCTTAAGAGCTGATTCCAAGGCTTGAACTGAAAGAAATTGAAAACAAGAATTTCTATGAGCAGCGAAAGGATCATTCCAAATTACAATCGTATAAGAACTTTACACTACAATCACAAACGAAAACATACAGTTATGCGAAAATAGAAATTACAGCATGCTATACAAAAGATCAAGGACAAGAGCAACACACTTTTGCAAACTCATCTTCAAGCTCCTTGATCACGAACGCTCGATCACAGCAACACAGCAACACATGAACGCTTGTCCAACATGACTGCTACACTACACGAACACCGCGCACTCGAACTAAGTGATCGCCAAGGTCATGAACACCCCNCAACACATGAACGCTTGTCCAACATGACTGCTACACTACACGAACACCGCGCACTCGAACTAAGTGATCGCCAAGGTCATGAACACCCCGAACAACCTCCACAGAACCTCGCCAGTGTTGAGTTGAGTATGACACAACCAAGAAGGTTACCATGGTATTCTCGGTGTGAGAATTCAGAGGGTGGGCTCTGTGTGAACTTGGTTTGAGGCAGAAAAACAGAGGAACCACAATTGTGTAAACAATTGAGCAAGTGGGAGATGGAAGAACCTATAGTATAGGTCGATGCCCAATCGTTTAGGAAAAGCTATGCAATCGTCTAGCAAAAGCTATGCGATCATTTAGCTCATCACCTAGCTGAGTGTCTATCGCCTAAGAACACTCCACGATCGTTTAGCTCATCCAAGTAGTCGCTTAGTAAATCTAATGTACTTGAAACCTATCCGTGAGTATTTTTCAAGATTGGAAAATTTCAAAATCACTTCTTACTAAAATTAGGAAAACACTTTTCCTTGGTTACCATGAAACAACCAATAACCTCCCACTCAATTGGTTATTAGAGAAAAAGATATAATTATCCAATAATTAATATTATTATAAAGATAAATGATAACTAACTTATCATAATATATTTATAACCTATAGTTTTAATATTTCATCTCATGAAACATATAACCAAAGCCTTTTTTCTATTCCATGACACTTAATGTAAATTCATTTACATTAATCTCCACTTGATATATCTCATACACCATACCATTCATATCATATATAATCGAATTACCTCTTGTCAATTTGAACATTTCAAATCAACACCAAGAACTGATTCTCAACTTGAACCCATTGAACTACTAAGGGACCTTATGGATCTGTAGCTCAAAGCTTCAATGGTACGTAAATAACTGACTAAACTCTTTAGTCACGGGATCCACCATTCGTTAACTGCCAAGCACTCCACTAAAGAGCGACAGCTGAACTCTTCTTACTACAGATATATTATGTGTCCATCTTAACCAATCAGCAATGGGACAACCCTTCACAGATCGCTCGTAAGTACAGCTCGGCCAATAACCGTTATGTTCCTGTAGTTACATCTAACTTCTTAAGTATCACTGAATCCTCTAATGAACATAAGTCATAGTCCTACTATGATCGAGTTCTCTCTTCCAAAGAGAAGTTGTGGCCACTATGTTCAAGCCCTGGAATGAACCCTTCAGGTAGCAATCTCTCTACTTACCCCTACTTCGAGGAAGGAGTGAATTCCATCTTGTGTATTGAGTTCCCAGTTCCCAAATTAGACAAGTCCCCAAAAAGGTAGGCATGTTGAGTTAGAAATCTAGCCACTCTCACCCATACTAATCAAAGGATCGCCCTTAAAGGCAAGAGTTCCCAAAACACTCAGGATTGAGGTCGTGTAACCTATGGTCATTTAGGTGAGATGTAAGTCTCTAGTATCAACGGCGTTATATATAGAGTCTAGTCAACTCGTGATCCAGTCTTATATAAACTCTTTGTATAGGACACCCCCACTCGCAAGTCTCCACATGAATGGTCAACATTTACCATCTGTAGTAGTTTACAACACTTGTAAACCTTTACAAAGCAGGCCGTATCTGTAGTGTCACCAGGATCAGGTATCCCACCTTAATCCTTATACTACAGACCTATCTAGGTTATCACTTAAGTCATGATCCACTTGTATATCTCATATACATGCTTAAGTTTACATAAGATAACCATAGAGCTTTGTTTATTAGATATGAGTAAATGCGAGAATGAAATAACAGTTATTTTATTCATAAAACAATGTGTATAATTATAAACAACGAGATTCTTGGAGAATTAGGACACCAATCCCAACAATCTCTCACTTGTCCTAATGTCTCAGGAGAATAATGTACAATACAATATAAAATATGTATAATATACAATAAACTAGGGCATATCCCAATATCATCTCCGTTTGCCCTAGACAAGATGTCGCATGTCCTGCGGACCCAAACTCTCCAGGTGACCCTCAAGCACTTTAGCCGTGAGAGCCTTTGTAAAGGGATCAACAACGTTATACTCCAACGCGATCTTCGTAACTATCACATCGCTATGATGCACGATCTCCCTGATCAAGTGGTATTTTCACTCTATATGCTTACCCAACGATGACTTCGATGCTCATTTGAATTTGCCACAGCCCTGCTGTTAATATAATACAGAGTGATAGACAAATCCATATTTGGAACAACTTCCAAATTTGAAAGGAATTTCCTCAGTCAAACAGCTTTCTTAGCTGCTTCACAAGCGGCTACGTATTCGGCTTCCATAGTGGAGTTTGCGATGCATCCTTGCTTGATGCTTTGCCATATTACAGCTTCCCCCCCCCCCCCCCCCAATAGAGTGAACATTGACCCCGATGTCGATTTGCGAGAATTTCTATCAATCTGAAAGTCAGAGTCCGTGTATCCTGTAAGGATCAGATCCTTATCTCCATACATGAGCATGTAGTCCCTCGTTCTCCAAAGATACTTGAGGATCGTCTTGACCACCGTTCAATGATCAAATCTTGGATTGGACTGATACCGACTGACAATCCCTACTGCATAGCAAATGTCGAGTCTGGTACACAACATTGCATACGTTAAGCTTCCTACAGCTGAAGCATAAGGAATCCGTCTCATCTCCTAAACTTCTTGAGGTGTCTTAGGACATTGATCCTTAGAAAAAACGATTCCATACCTAAAGGGTAATAAACCCCTCTTGGAATCCTGCATCCTATACCTGATCAACATTTGATCGATGAACGATTCCTGAGATAGGGCTAATCGTTTGTTCTTACGATCCCGAATGATCTGGATCCCTAGAACATATTGTGCCTCACCCAAATCTTTCATTTGGAACTGGGTAGCTAGGCATTTCTTAATGTTAGTCAGATACCCTACATCATTCCCAATGAGTAGGATATTATCCACATACAGTACTAGGAAAGCTACTAAGTTGTTGATGATTCTCTCGTAGACACAAAGCTCATCAACATTCTGATCAAAGAAAAACGACTTGATGGCAGTGTCAAATCTAATGTTCCATGATCTAGATGCTTGTTTCAGCCCATAAATGGACCTATTAAGCTTGCAAACTTTTTGCTCTTGATCAAGAACAATGAACCCCTCTGGTTGAGTCATATAGATGGTCTCCTCAAGATTACCATTAAGAAAGGCAGTCTTGACGTCCATTTTTCATATTTCATAATCATAAAATATGGCTATGGATAGGAGAATCCTAATAGACTTGAGCATGTCAACATATGAGAAAGTTTCCTCATAGTCAACTCCCTCGACCTGGGTATAACCCTTTGCCACGAGTCGAGCGTTAAAGGTTTGCACCTTTCCATCTACACCTCTTTTTCACTTATAGATCCACTTACACCTAATAGGTATTACCCCATCACGT
Source organism: Benincasa hispida (assembly GCF_009727055.1). Taxonomy (NCBI): domain Eukaryota; kingdom Viridiplantae; phylum Streptophyta; class Magnoliopsida; order Cucurbitales; family Cucurbitaceae; genus Benincasa; species Benincasa hispida. The sequence continues at coordinate 133,414 of NW_024065251.1, read as the reverse complement.
AGATCAACAAGCTCCCAGATGTTATTGAAGTACATAGACTCCATTTCCTGGTTCATGGCTTTAATCCATTCAACTTTGTCAACATCCTCCATTGCTTTCTTAAAGGACAACGGATCCTCGACCCCATCATTTGAAATGATGTTTTGGCCTTCATTCAAACCCATGTAGCGATCTGGTGGGTTCATAACCCTCCCATTACGTCGAGGCAGTCTCAACTCTTGAGTTGGTTGACTAGATGTTCCGACCTCAACAACTCTTGTTGATTTGTCGGCCTGTTCAACAACTCTTGTTGAACCCTCAATAGTCTCGTCTCACTAGAAATCTCTCGCAAAATGAGCTTACTTCGTGGCTTATGATCTCAGATGTGGTCTTCTTCCAAGAAGATAACATTTGTAGAAACAAACACTTTGTTCTCACTCGAACCATAGAAGTATCCACCTCTCGTTTCCTTGAGGTAGCCTACAAAAAGGCAAACCCTTTGAATGCGGTTCCAACTTCTTTGGGTTAGTCACTAGCACATCTGCTGGATAGCCCCAAATCCTGAAGTGGCGTAAACTACCTTTATGGCCTCTCCATAACTCAAAAGGTGTTTCAGAAACACTTTTCGAAGGAACGTTGTTCAGAATATAGTATGTAGTCTCCACTGTAAAACCCCAAAGCGAGTCTAGAAGATGAGCATAACTCATCATAGACTGAACCATGTCCAACAAGGTTCAGTTTCTTCTTTCTGATATACCATTCTGCTGAGGTGTACCAGAGGCCGAGAGTTGGGACGCAATCCCATGTTCTATCATATAGTTTTGGAATTGGAGATCCATATACTCTCCACCACAATTAGATCGTAGTGTCTTTATCTTCGTACCTAACAAGTTTTCAACTTCAGCCTTATACTTTTTAAACTTGTCAAGGTCTTCAGACTTACATTGCATTAGGTAGATATACTCGTACCTTGAATAATCATCTATGAAAGAGATGAAATATTTGTTGGATCGGCACTAGCACGCAGCGGAAGGGAACAGAATCCATAAGAAATCTAATTCATTAATTTTGGCATAAACAGAAACATGCTAAAACAGAGTTTAATGGGTTTCAAGAACATACCTTGGCCGAACCATTGAAATCTCTATTTTCAGTTGTAAAATCCTTCATATCCTTATGCAGACCACCACAAGATCTTCCCTACTATTCTCTTGGTGCTCTAAATTGAGTTGTGGGACTCAAAATAAGCTGGAATCAAAGGGAATTTGGAGAAAGCTCACTGCAACAACCCAAAATTAAGAACACCTTCTTCATCCAAATTTTTCAGAAAAATTCAATCGGTTTCATCAACTTCACTTCAATCCAATCTCTTCAATATATTGAAGACTATCATGCAAAGAGATTTGATGCATGGGATGCAGCTCATGCTTGGATTTTAATGAAGGAAGATATGGGTTTCTAGTGAGCTACTTTGAAGATGAACATGAAAAACTCATTTTTCAATTTTATGTAATTTTCTATTTCCAAAATCCATTTTGATTTTAAAATCATATTTTATTTCTAAAATCAAAATTTATTAATTTTACAAATTAATTTTCTAATAAAATTAATAAATAATTATTTAAACAAATTAAACAATTCTAATTAATTTAATTTCCAATATTAAATTAATTTTTACACAAATTCATCTTTATATATTTAATCATATTTATATTTTCGCAAATTCCTTTTTATTCTAATTTGAACCTTTCAAATTAAATTATCGCGCTACTCTAGAGCTAATCCATTTTCGAGCTAGTAGGGGGACCTCGTGGACCTACATATCATGAGCTCCAACGATCCGAGATTAATCAGCTAAATTCATTAGACCGATCTAAACCTCATTCGTTAACTAATGGGTCACTCTACTAAAGCTCATAGTTGAACTCCCCTCACTGTAGATATGTTATATCCACTCGATATAATCATGATTAGTAAGTCAACCCTTCACTGTTTGTTTGTAATAACGGCTGGGTCAAATATCTGTTTTACCCCCAAAATTACCTTTTGTTCCTTAAGTCCCCACTGATCCCTTAATGAACAATTGTTTTGTGATCCAATCACAAAACTGAGTCATAGTTAGCTCAGGATTAAGGTCAAGTTACCTAGGTCATCGCTTTGAAATAGTCAGTCTTAAATAGTAAACAACGTTATAACGTAAGAATGACTCATTTCGTGTTTCAATCTTGTACAGACCCTTTTGCACAAGGACACCCTCACTTCTCATATCCAACATGAACAAATTAGAATCACTTCGTTTATAGCACTTTACAACTCCTTGTAACAACTACAAAGCGAGCCACATCCAATAGTGTTACCAGAATAAGGTACCCAACCTTATTCATATACTAGAGATCATTTTGACTATTTACTTGAACCTGATCCACCTTTATGTCTCCACATAAAGTTCAAGTACTCGTCCAATAGTCAAGGGACTTTTAGGTTTATTGGATTTCCATTCAAGCAATAGATCTATTCAATAACACCTTTATTGAATTTTTAGAATAAGTTCCATTGTTTATATACCACGAGTTTTAGGACATAAAATCCAACAAACTCCCACTTGGACTAAAACTCCAGTTGTAACTTATATATCTGATATATAAGACTGAGTTGCTGAGTTTTTATAGAGAAATACAATAAACTAAGACATCCCATACCTATCTTTTACCATTCGATATCTCTATACCCGATATTTCTCCCACTTGCCCTAGATTATCTGGTATTCCTAGTCCTACTAGGTAATTCTCAAATACTTTAGCCGAGAGAATCATTATAAACATTGTTAGTATACAATAGGCTTTTGAATAAAACTATATGGGGATTGCATCTTATTCTCAATAATGGCCAGGAAGCACACCTTCCTCCAACTCTTTAAGCAAGATGCATCTGATCTATCTCAACAACTCTTTGTTAACAGTCACATCTCGAAATCTTTTAAACTTTCTATACTTTGATCTAGCCATTTAAATATCTGAATATTTACAAATGAATTTTAACAATTTGATTCTTAACAGAGGTTGCTAGAAAAAACATAATTTTTGAAAAAATGAACACTTCATTTATCACAAAAATATATTCAATTTGTTCTTTACTAGATAAAAACAAGTAAAATCAAGTAGCAACTTCTCCCACTGGATGAGCTGAGCAAATGGTCCCAGGGTTAAGTTAGCCTAGTTACCTCTTCTTTCTGTTCCCGACAAGATATTGAGGGCAATGTCTCCTCCAGTGCCCTTCTTTGTTGCAGTAGAAACATTTCCCTTTATCTGCAGCGTTATCCTTGCCTTTCTTTCCAATAGGCTTTTTCCTTCCCTTTCCCTTTGCCCTTCTTCACAATAATACTCTTATTCTTTGAAGAGGAGGCAACATTAGGCTTGGAGGACATTCCTCTCTTCTCGACAGTAGTAACATTTACTTTTCACTCCAGATTGTTCCCAACAATGTCTGGTAAGCCTGTAGCTCATTTAATAGAGTAGTCAAGTTTTATTCAATTTTATTCATCAATGCATTCGTACAAAATTGCATAAAATTCTTCGAAAGAGATTCTAGAATAAAACCAACTTGATTTCTATTGTCAATGACAGCACCGTTTACTTCTGCCACATTAAAGTGGACCATAATGTCCAGGACATGTTCACAAACATTGGTCCCAACTTTCATGCGGCTGTTGTAAACATACTTAATGGCATCATGCCTCAGGGTGAAGGACGGTTGTCCAAACATCCCTCGCAAAGATTCCATAATCTCTTTGGCAGTACTCATATCCTCATGCTTCTTTTTTCAACACATCAGATAAGCTGGCAAGGATATAAGCAAGAGCTATATCATTAGCCCTGACCCATCTGTCATATACATCCTGAACATTTCGGTTTGTGTAAGAGCTAGAAATGGGAAGACAATCCTCAGTTAAGACAAACCGCAAATCATCTATCACAAGTATCGTGTTCAAATTTGATTTCCAATTTATGCAGTTATCCCCAATCTGACGCCAACACTTGTATTATTGAACTCGTCATTCAGAAATTTTAAATCCAATCAAGTTTTAGCAATTTTAATAATGTACCCAAGATTATTCTTTTGCAACGATACTGCATCAAGACATTCTTGACTAAATACTACCTCCAGAATAACTCATATTTCGATAGTCATTTAGGCACCGCTTTTGGTCAGACATTATTAACACTTAATAATTCTGTAAGTGTAGACCCGCCATTTTCGGATTTTATAGAACGGTATGAATATGCCTCCGAAATAGAAGACAATACCCAAGACGGAATTATAAGACCCTATTCATTTTACTAAAGCCTGAGTTGTTCCGAATCCTATGTTACAACCCTCCGTAGGGATAGCCGTCGTTAAATGACTAGCAAAGGGCAACTTAAAGCTAACCAGCAGGCGCAACATAGAAACTCACGGTTGAGACTAATGGAGGAGACCGCAGGATATGTTGACACATTTCCTTCACCCACTTACTATGACTACTTCCTCCGTTCACCTTGATATTGACTCATACAAAACACTTTCCGTAGGGAGGTCACTTCCAGGGTGGCACGAAGCTTCATATGAATCTCACGATGTGAACTATGTAGAGATGTGGCAGTTGAAATCATACATTTGATTTTTATTCAAACAACTTCCCTTTATTTACCAGTGTCTAAATTTAAGCTAAAAAAACACTCTCCGTAGGGAGGTCACTTCCCGGGTGGCACGAAGTACCGCTTAAATCCAGATTGTGAACTCTTAAGGATGCGAGAGCTAAGAATAATATACCACGTATGTTATTAATCTCTCGCTAAAGTTTTCTAATAACTCTATCATATAGTAGTTATTTACTACCACTAAAGTGTTCTAATTTTTGGGTAAACTTATACTTAGGTTTTGTTCCAGCTAAATAAAAACAACCCTAACTCTATGTGGTTTATCCAAGTATAACTCTTATAATTGGACTTAAACCTACGATATCTAGGTGATAAACCCTTTTATTACCTCACACCACTCACGAATACTCATAAAACTGGTTACCAACACTCATTATTCGGCCATAATCCACAGGTAGGAGGTGTTCCATAGACCGTCAACTTAAATACCCCCAACCTTCGATAGGATTATATATCGGTTGAGTTTGTAACCCTAGTTTTATAAGTTTAACGACCTATTTTAACTATTTAAAACAAGTGGTTAACCTACGTGAGCATGCAGCTGTTCTTCGTTATGGATTTTAAATGTCTAACCTAATTTTATAACAACTTATAAAATTTTAGACATGTTAAACATCCACAACATACAGGCATTCAATATTTAAATATAAGAAACCCTAACATGCATACTATATATTATAACAAATTATAACATACTTTCAATGCATGTTGCATGCTTCCTATGGTGGGATTTGAATTCTAAATGGCATATTGTATGCACATACAAGATTTATTTAATTATAACATACATCCAATGCATAAATAATTAAACACGGATTGATATGGTTTTAGTTTTGACAAATACAAGCAAATAAAAGCCTAACTATTACAAAATAGCTTCAACACCGCTCCAACCGCTTGAACTGGACCCTAACCATGTGAACTGGACCAACCAAAACAAATTTGAGGCTGAATCAGACCAGACCTCAAGAGAACCGGTCGAACTGGCTGCTCTTGCTCTCGCCCAATATTTCGCTAAGGTTGATCGTTTAGCATTGACGACCATCGTCATGCGTTTGCCTGATCGTTTAGCGTTTGCTTGATCGTTTAGCAACTAAGGCCTATCGCTTAACAAAGCTACACGATTGTGTAGTGTTTGCCTTCTATCGTATAGTTTCATCGTCTAGTGCTGGAGGATGCTACACGCTCGCTTAGTGTCCAACACTATCGCATAGCTCCATCGTTTAATACGGACAATTTTACTACATGATCGTTTAGCTCCATTGTTTAGCGCCGCGTCTTGATCGTTTAGCACACACCCGAGGTAAGCGACCACTTAGTGCTATCGCTTAGCATTTCAACACATCGCTTAGATACCACATAGAGGTAAACGATCGCTTAGTGCTATCGCATAGAAACTCAACGCACCGCTTAGCTCCCAATCAAAGGTAAACGATCGTGGTAAGCAATCCCTCAGTGCCATCGTATAGCTCTTCACCGCATCGCTTAATTGCCACCCGAAGCTACACGATTGTGTAGTGCCATCATATAACAATACAATGCATCACTTAACTCTCGAGGTACACGATTGTCTAGTGCACAACACCTAAACGATCAACGTCTGAAGCTACACGATTGTTTAACTTTTCCTTCACATCGTCTAATGCATGAAGCTAAAGAATCGCTTAGATACTGAAGCTCAATGATGATATGAACAGAGGCTGATCGTCTGGAATCTGAAACTCGGCCTCTTCGCTTGTTTCTTCGAATTATAGCTTAATTTCAACTCTAATGACTCCAAATAAAGTACAGACTCTTGAAAGACATATAAGTTCATCAAACAAGAGCCAATTACAAATTTAAACAGGAAATTAAAAAGAAATTAAAGGCCAAAACTCAGAGAATCATATTAGTATAGCAGTTTCATATTTTCATATAAAACACCCACCAAACCAAAATTAAACTGAATTGAATACTTATATGATGCTCTGATACCAATCATTGGATTGGCGCCAGCATGCAGTAAAAGGGAACAAGATCCATAAGCACTCTAATTAATTAATTTTGGCATAAACAGAAACATGCTAAAACAGAGTTTAATGGGTTTCAAGAACATATCTTAGCCGAACCATTGAAATCTCTATTCCCAGCTGCAAAATCCTCCAAATCCTTGTGTAGACCACCACAAGATCTTCTCTACTATTCTCTTGGTGCTCTAAATTGAGTTGTGGGACTCAAAATAAGCTAGAATCAAAGGGAATTTGGAGAAAGCTCACTGCAACAACCCAAACTTGTACATGTCCAACATGTCCAACATGAACGAATTAGGACATTTTGACTATTTATTCGAACATGATCCACCTTTATGTCTCCACATAAAGTTCAAGTACTCATCCATTAATCACGGTAATTTTAGGTTTATTGGATTTCCATGCAAACAATAGATCTATTCAATAACACCTTTATTGAATTTTCAGAATGAGTTCCATTGTTTACATACCATGAGTTTTAGGACATAAAACCCAACAATATTCATACCCACCCCGATCCCTAACATTCATCAGACCACAAGGTCTGAATGTACAAGCTCCAAGGCTTCCTTGGCTCTATAACCTTTTCCAGTAAAAGATCGTTTGGTCATGAGGCATGATTCATACACCGGCAAGAAGTTTTCTTTTAAACTCTTTAGAAGTCCACTTTTCACCAACTTCTCAATCCTATTGAGGTTGATGTGACCTAACCTTAGATGCAAAAGATGGTCGTTTTCCTTAGGAGAAACCTTTAGTCTTTTAGCTGTTGTTTTCGTACTGAATATTTTAGTGTTAAACAAGGCTTTTATGACTAACAACCTTAGTACATATAAGTTACTTTTCATTGAACCATGGCCAATCTCCATTCCATTCTTGAAAATAAACACTTTATTCTCAGAAAAGAAAACGGTATACCCTTGTTCAATGAGACAAGAAACGAAGATTAAGTTCCTCTTAATATAAGGAACTACGAAAACATTATCCAGTAATAGATAATGTTTCTTATCAACAAATAACTTCAGCCTGCCTACAGTAACAACTCACCAGTACCAGCTCGTAGAGTCATCTCTCTCTGGCAATGGTTGCCAGGAATCCTTGGTAAGAGGAACTGACATGATTGGTAGGACCCGAATCTAAGATCCAAGCAGAATCATCATTATCTACCAACACATCTCCAAGATCAATAAATCAGATTTACTGTCTTTCTTCCTCTTTTCGAGAGTAGTGGGATCAGTGTCAGAACAACAGACACTACTGGTTTCGTCATCCATCCCTTTGTGCTCGAAAAGTAAGAACTGACATTCAAACATATCTTGCAACAAGTCCATGATCTCGCGTACAATGACCATGTTCTCAACCATTTTGGCCAAAACATTAGGTATGTTAGCCAAAATGTGAAGTCAAGCCAATAAATTAGCCTTCATCCACACCTCATATGCATTATGAACACTTTCTGGTGCATCAAGGGTCAGGACTTGAGGACACTCCTCAACCATGACAAATTCGAGGTCATTTACCACGAAATACGTTTTACACGATTCTTTCCACTGTATGTATTCGGTCATATTAAAAGCACTAAACGAAAATACTAATGAGTTGTTGAAAAGAAAAACACATTGACCTACATTAGGTTTTAAGCAAATACCCATTGTAAAACAAACAAAATCCAATAAGGTTTTAGCAAACTAATATGAACCCCGTGTGACATCTAGTTTTGCAATGACGATTCAAAGGTTTAGGACAAAAGTTGCCGAAGGAAGGTCAATTATCCATCCTCTGAATTGAGAAATTCTCAACCAATCATTAATACAATAACAACTCTTGTTCCTATAACGACTAGCCATCATTGATTTGGCCAAGAGATTATTAACTTACTTAACAATCTCCCGTAAGTGTGACCCGCCATTTTAGGCCCTAGAGATTTGCCCCAAGCAGCCAATCTGAAGGGAAAAAATCTGACTGGGGCAAAACCTAAAGCGACCCTATCCGTGTCTGGAGTTCACCTTGATCTTGACCAACTGCACAAAACCCATCCGAAGGGGAACGCTCCTAGGGCACCATGAGAGAATACAGAATGATCTCATGGTGTGAACCAATGATAGAGACCATAGGACGTATTGACATACACCCTTCACCCCCTTATTATAAACACTCTCTCCGTCCACCTTAATATTGACTCATGCAAACACCATTCGAAGGGGGATGCTCCCAGGGTACCACAAGGCCAACCATGAATCTCACGGTGTGAACATTCAGGGAGAAACATGAGTGGAATCATAGACATATCAGATACATCTCTTCCTCCCACTGATTATTTTATAACCTAGGGTTTAGTTTACTTAGAAAAAACACGGCTAAGAATTTTAACTAAGTGACTTTTAGGTTTGCCCAAGAGTAACTTTTTACCTTGGATAGTTAAACAACTATTGATCATCATCCATTAAACTCTTTAACAAAGTCTTTGACTAATCATCGCATGCTTGTTGAAAATCTATCTAATTCACCCTTCCAGCTAAGTTCCCAGGTAGGGGTGTTCCGTTTGCGTCCGATTAAGAACCCCAGGCTAGTCAGAACCCACCTTAGACAAAAGATCCCTTATAGATAGATTTAAAATAAATTTAATCTTTTATGCCAATCAATTTAATCCTATTAAACTGATTTTAAAAGATTAATCTGTCACACCCCCCCCCCCAGACCACCCTCTGAGCTTGGGAAAGGGCGTGACTGCAGCAGTTATCAACCCTTTTGTTGACACTCACTTCCTAATAACTCTTGCGGAAATAACTCTGATACCAATGAATAAATTGAACAACCAACTGCTTAAGTAGGCCCATTTTATATTACAACAATGTAATGTTTATATAAACCAAAGACTTAACAACAAAGTTTACAACAACCGTAAAACCCTCCAGAAGTGTAATTGTGGCACGTGGAAGACCTTGACCTTAGCAGCATCCTGGAACTCCTCACCTTTCGCTACCTGGGAAAAGGAAAAACATTTGGAAAACATGAGCTATAAAGCCTAGTGAGTGACCAAAAAACTGATTTTTATCAAAAGAACTACCCCACACTTGGGTACTTTTGCTCAGATACCATCTCAACTGTGTCCTTCAGTATCGAGCTACTTAGATACCTTCTCAAATGTCCTTCGGTATCGAGTTTCAAGTAAAACTAGTCATAAAATGACTTTCTTTAATAAAACTTAGAAAACATGTCTTTATCTGAAAGATCTTTCTTTAGCACATGGTTTCTTAAGACATTGAAAATATTTTAGTCACTCACCTTGATCGTTTAGGAATCTTCCTCTCTAGAAGTTCCTTTGTCACCTCGAACTCCCTTTTGAACCCTAAAATCCAGATTCAAATTAAAGCTCAGATTACTCATAGTTATAGGCTTTATCTAGAGATACTTACTTCTACAAATATGCTCTAAAATGTCTCAGGAATCTTACCCTAAAATCTTAGCTCATAAATTCTCGTGGTTTGGCCAGAATCATCAAAACATCAAGACTGGCTCAGCTTACTCGATAGCTCGACCCTTTTGTCTTTTCCTTATTCTCCAGCCCGATTCCTTGGAGATTCTTCTCCAGAAGCCCCACCATGAAACCTAGACTCCTTTAGCTTTCAGATGGCTTTAGAATCATATCAAACGCACGAGTATTCTGGGAGAACTCCTCGTTTCAAGTTGATGCTGCTTTCCAGACTTCATTGTCCAATGCGTCCTCTTTGAACTTCTATGTCTAACGCATGGATTTTGCTCTAACACAAGGTTTCCTCAACTTTTCCACTCTTCTTAAATGTATTTTGAGTTGTAATCTGAAGAATGAAGTCTTTGGTCCTATTTATAGGCATCCAAGATTGCTCCATGGCCGACACCTCCTACTTGGCCGCAGACCAAGTGACTCTTCCTTACACCATCAAAGCAATCTTGCATCAGCACAATCCAATGTGTCTTCTTCTCCTTTCACCAACGCATGGCCCTTACCTTTGTATGTCTTCTTATGTTGCCACCTCTTTTACTTAAGGCTTAAGAATTCTTCCTAACAAGCCACATGTCCGGATGATATCCTCCATGAGTTCATCCTTCATATGCGTCCACAAACTCTTGGATGTTCAACACATCACTTCCATTTTCCTTCCTTCAGCCGCATGCCATCACCAACAACCCTTCCAACGCATCAACACAACTTCTTCCAACGTATTGGTCCCTTCCAACGCATCAACACAACTTCTTCCAATGCATTAGTCCCTTCCAACGCATCAATACAACTTCTTCCAACGCATTGGTCCCTTTCAACGCATCAACACAACTTCTTCCAACGCATTGGTCCCTTCCCACACGTCAACACAAATTCTTCCAACGCATTGGTCCCTTTCAACGCATCAACACAACTTCTTCCAATGCATTGGTCCCTTCAAACGTATCAACATAACATTCTATACTTAGCCAAATTTCTAAATTTTCCCTCCTTCCAACGCATCCCACACAACATTCTATACTTAGCCAAATTTTCAAATTTTCCCTTTACCCAAGTACTCTTTTCAAGATCTTGTGGCCAATGCATAGCAATGCCTAGTCCAACACTTAGTCAATTTTTAGAGATTTAAGCTTAACTCAAGGCTACTCACATAGCAATGCCTAGTCCAACACTTAGTCAAGTTTCATGGATTTAAGCTTAACTCAAAGCTACTCACATAGCAATGCCTAGTCCAACACTTAGTCAATTTTCAGGGATTTAAGCTTAACTCAAAGCTACTCACATAGCAATGCCTAGTCCAACACTTAGTCAATTTTCAGGGATTTAAGCTTAACTCAAAGTTACTCAAGGAAAATCTATTCAACACTTAGAAATTTCCTTTTTCTTCAACATAGGATTTAACTTTCTCCTGGTTAATCCTTTAATCACCTACTTAAGTAGGAAAAATGGAAATCCGGGTTTCACATAATCTAGGTTACTAAACTCTTTAGAACCATTTGAACTTAGGACTATCTCAATCCAATTTTAAAACCCTTTTAAAAAACTTGAGTTCACCCTAAGTCCGCATGCAACTCTTTCTTATTGTTTTTAGGTATAATTTCCTTTATAACACTTGTAAATGAAAACAACCAAAATCACAATGCAAGGCTAATACAGGCAAGACATTCATAACGATTATAAACAGCCTAAGTGTCATGCTCAATGCATTATTCATTCATTGCTACTTCTTTTATATAACACTTATACAAAACAACAATGAAATAAGCACAACATGTTTTTATTCACCCTTAGACTATAACACTTATAATAAAAGGATGATGCATGATAATACTCACTGCATGCAAAATATAACTCTTATATTTCATGATGCATGTGAATGCTTTCATGTAATTTCTTCATGCAATATTATAACATTTATAATACATGATGCATGAACAATTGCATAACCTAAGGTGGGTTTTTAAACTATATGTCAAACACTTTGGCATATAAACAGCATATATCAGATGTATAATTAATAAATATTGATGAACCGGGTAGAATTGCCTTAAAACCACAAAATTAAAGCTAACTATTACAAAAACAAGGAGTCTCCGGTTTAAACAGGCGAACCGGGCCTTGAACCGTCCAGGCGAAGCAACGCGTCTCCAACCATCTGTACCAAACTCCCCGCGATCGTTTACACGAAAGAACAAACACTTCGCTCTATCGTTTACCAATGCTCCTAGAGCTAAATGATCGTGTACATTTTACTAAGCAATGAAGCTCGAGGTACGCGATCGCCTAGCGCACTCCACACAACATAAGCCTTACACAATTGTCTAAATGACTACGATGCAGCAAAGTACCATCGCCTAAATGATTGCTTAGTGAGCGCCTTTCGTATCGTATACAACGCGATTGTGTAGGTAGTAACTAAGCAATGAAGCAAGCTAACTACACGATCGTCTAGCGCACGCCTTTTACTAAACGATGAGCATCATATGCTCCCACTACGATCGTCTACCTCCAGCATCTAAGTGGTTAGGCAACCAACCTACACGATAGAGTAAATGATTTACCCGATTGTTTAGTAAATACTACACAATCGTATAGAAAAATCTACATAATCGCTTAGATAAATTCCAACGATCATTTGCCTTAGGCTACACGATACGACCAACTCTTGGTCTTCTTCCTCGTTGAGAACTGCATCTCCATGCTTCAAAACTTCATCACGAACGACTCGACTAACTCAAACTCTTTGAATTACAGACTCGATAGTATGTTAATTATGCCCAAAAACACAGGGACCCTTACAAATTAATACTTTGTAATTTAAGAAAGCTTTAACAGAAAGGCAATTAAATCTAAAAACATTCATCAACTCCATCCACAAAAGCATTTAACAATTAAACACAAATGTAGAAAACCCACTAAGACTGTAAAAGAAGTTTAAAGTAGAATTGAAATTTGGAATATCAGAACAACCTGGCTCTGATACCAATTGAAGGAAATCGAACACGAGGGTTTCTATGAGCAGTGGAAGGATCATTGCAACAATTGTATAAGAACTTTACAATTACAATCACAAACGGAAACATACGGTTATACGAAAATAGAAATTACAGCATGCTATACAAAAGATTAAGGACAAGAGCAACACACTTTTGCAGACTCATCTTCAAGCTCCTTGATCACGAATGCTCGACCACAGCAACACGACAACACACGAACGCTCATCTAACACGACCACTACACTGCATGAACACCGGGCACTCAAACTAAGTGATCGCCAAGGTCACGAACACCACGAACAACCTCCACAGAACCTCGACGGTGTCGAGTGAGCTATTGCACTTACCAAGAAGGTTACCTTGGTATTCTTGGTGTGTAGAATCCAGAGGTGGGCTCTATGTGAACTTGGTTTGAGGCAGAAAAATGGAGGAACCATAATCGTGTAAACGATTAAGCAAGTGAGAGATGGGAGAAGAACCTATTGTATAGGTCGATGCCCAATCGTTTAGTAAAAGCTATGCGATCATTTAGCAAAAGCTATACGATCGTTTAGCTCATCGCTTAGCTGAGTGTCTATCGCCTAAGAACACTCCACGATCGTTTAGCTCATCCAAGCTATCGCTTAGTAAATCTAATTTACTTGACAACTATCCATGAGTATTTTTCGAGATTGGAAAATTTCAAAATCACTTCTTACTAAAATTAGGAAAACATTTTTCCTTTTATCTTATGGTTACCATGAAACCACCAAGAACTCCACTCAATTGGTTATTAGAGAAAAAGAGATAATTATCCAATTAATTCAATATATTATAAATATAAATGATAACTAACTTACCATAATATATTTATAACCTATAGTTTTAATATTTTATCTCATGAAATATATAAACCATAGCTCTTTTTCTATTCCATAGCACTTAATGTAAATCTCATTTACATTAATCCTCCACTTGATGTATCTCATACACCATACCATTCATATCATATATAATCGAATTACCTCTTTTCAATTTGAACATTTAAAATCAACACTAAGAACTGATCCTCAACTTGAATCTATTGAGCTACCAAGGGGACCTTATGGACCTGTAGCTCGAAGCTCCAACGGCATGTGAATAACTAACTAAACTCTTTAGTCATGGGATCCACCATTCGTTAACTGCTAGGCACTCCACTAAAGACTGACAGCTGAACTCTCCTTACCATAGATATATTATGTGTCCATCTTAACCAATCAGCAGTGCGACAACCCTTCACAGATCGCTCATAAGTATAGCTCGACCAATAACCGTTATGTCCCTGTAGTTACATCTAACTCCTTAAGTACCACTAAATCCTCTAATGAACATAAGTCATGGTTCTATTATGACTGAGTTATCTCTTCCAAAGAGAAGTTGTGGCCACTATGTTCAAGTCTTGGAATCAGCTCTTAAGGGAGCAATCTCTCTACTTACCTCTGCTTCAGGGAAGAAGTGAATTCCATCTTGTCTATTGAGTTTTCAGCTCTCAAATCAGACAAGTCCTAAAAAAGGTAGCCATGTTGAGTTGGCAATCTAGCCATTCTCACCCATACTAATCAAAGGACCACTCTCAAAGGCAGGGGTTCCCAAAACACTCAAGATTAAGGTTGTGTCACCTATGGTCGTTTAGGTGAGATGTAAGTCTCTAGTATCAACAACGTTATATACAGAGTCTAGTCATCTCGTGGTCCAATCTTATACAAACTCTTTGTATAGGACACCTGCTCGCATGTCTCTACATGACTGGTCAACATCTACCATCTATAGTAGTTTACAATACTTGAAAAGCTCTACAAAGCAAGTCATATTCGTAGTGTCACAAGGATTAGGTATCCCACCTTAATCCTTATACTACAGACCTATCTAGGTTATTACTTAAGGCATGATCCACTTGTATATCTCATATACATGCTTAAGTTTACATAAGATAACCACGGAGCTTTGTTTATTAGATATGAGTAAATACCAGAATGAAATAACAGTTATTTTATTCATAAAACAATGTGTATAATTACAAACAACAAGACTCCGAGAGAATTAGGACACTAATCCCAACATGAACAATGAAGCGCCTCACCTTCTCCTTATCAAAGAGGGGTTCGTCTATAGTTGGACTATAACTAATTGTTAATTAGAGGGATCAGTGGTACTTAAGGAGTTAGATGTAACTATATGGATTAAACGGTAATTTTGGCCTAGTTGTATTTATAAGCAATTTGTGAAGGGTCAACGTACTATTGATTGGTTATATCTAATGGATATATATATATATATATATAGCGTGAAGAGTACAGTTATCGGTCTTTAATGGAGTGACCGATTGTTAATCGAAGTTGGTTAATTTAATAAAAGAGTTTAATTAATTAATCAAGTACCATTGGAGCTTCGATCTATAGATCCATAAGGAGTTTAATTAATTAATAAAGTACCATTGAAGCTTCGATCTATAGATCCATAAGGTCCCCTTGTTAACTCAATTAGGATTAACGAGAATCGAATTAATTTTGAATTAATTTGAATTGATTGAATTAATTTGAATTGTTCAAATTAATTAAAGGGAATTAATTATATGAGATATAATTGATACAATGTATATGATACATTATATTATAAAGTTTTAGTGGGAGAAATAAATATTTAAATATGATTCAAATTTAATTATATAAATATGATTCATGTATTCATAGCTTAAAATTAATGCAAATTTGATTCATACTGATTCTATAGGTTGTCTGAGAGACTTATAAACTATAAGTTATATTATATGTGATATAATATAAACTATAAGTTTATATGTGATATAACATATAGTTTTATTAATAAATTTGATTTTATTAATAATTATTTTTATTTAATTTAAATATTAAATAATAATGGAGGAAGTTAATTTAATAACCTCATCCCCTTTAATCTCTCAATCCGTAGAAACAGTTCATTCTTTTTTATAGAGAGCTGGTTTTTCCTTATTCCTCCTTAGGCTTCACGCAAGGTGTGTGCTCTGGAAGTTCTTTGGAGACATTTCTTCTTTATATTCTCTCACAAAATCTTCCCTTCCCTTCCCAAAATTAATTGTTGCGAGCCCACAACTCCGCGTCGATTCTCAATCTTGAGATTAATGGGGAAGCCCTCTTGGTAGTGCCCGATAGTAGATCAAATCAATTGGGATCCGTTGCTACATTTGTGAAGTTGAGACCGTGATCGTGGCTGTTCTGAGAATGGGAGAGGAAACATGTAGATTGAAGAAATTGGTTCTTCAAGGGTACATTTCGAAATCCCATTTTTCTTCTTAAATGCATGTTGTATTTTATTTTCATGTTTATCCTGTAAAAATCACTTTTGTTCTCTGATTTTATTGTTTTAATCAAATTGGAATTTTAAATCATATGACGTTCATAGGTTTCCTCCTGGGATTCAATCCCTTCAGTCTTTTGAATTAATTAAGGGGGAGAAGTTAATTATTTTAAATAAATTTCAAGCATGAACTTTGTGATGATATGTATAATTGACATTGAAATTATTTCTTCATCATCATGTGATGCTATAGGTTATGTGCATTTCAAGTTATTTTTCTTCAATGGTTTATCATCATAAAAAATGGGGAGATGGTATGGTTTGTCATCATAAAAAAAAAAGGGAGATTGTTGGCTTTTTAGTCCACTTAATTAATGTTTTGATGATAACAAACATGATTTTGTTTACTAAAAATTTAATTATTTTGAATAGTCTATAGTGTAGAGCTCGGAACAACGATTTTGATGCCTCTTGAATCACCCAAATTGGAGCTCAAACGGAGAAGATAAAACAGAATAACCGAAGATGGTGACATGGTGGCTAAATCATCAAATTAGACCAATTAGAAAAAGCTATTTGGAGTAATGAAGGAGTGACACATAGTGGATTTTTTTATTTTTGGATTGTTAAAAAAAAATAAATTTAATATTATTTTATGTTTGTGTCTTACAACTAGTTTTTGACAAATGGTGGGCTCTTGTTTTTTCGTTGTGTTTTAAAAGATATATATTATTATATTATTTTTTGTTTGTGTTTCACAACTAGTTGAGTTTAAATTTCTACTATTCAATTTAACTTTTTGAACAATCCAATGACCCAAATTAAAATTCACTTTTTACCCAACTTCCCTCTCTTTTTATACTTCCTCTTCTCCAAAATTATTTTAACTTTTCACAACTTTAAAATCCTCAAAATTAGTTAAAAGACTACCATTGTTACTTTTTCTACAAGCTTCTAATTTTCTTTATTTTCATCTTATTTTTTTAGAGAAATTTATATTGTATTTTGAGGATTAAAATGTGTAAGCTCAAACTTGTATACCCACTCTTTTTATAGAGTTTTTATTGTGTGATTTAAAGCTTAAAAAATATTATAACGGTTTGATCCTAACCTGTCAATGGTGTGATCTTGAAAGTAAGGTAGTGGTTCGACTCTCATTCATGGAAATAGTCAAATGAGATTTTTTAATCGAAATTCCAAGAGGTGCTTGGAAAAGTGGATGAAGGTCAAGTTTGACCGAATCACTATAAAAATTACGGTGCGTTCTTCTCTAATTCTTTACTTGTTATTTTGTATTTAATTTTAGTTGCATGGTTTTGTTGGTTGAGATTGATTGAGTATATTGTTACATAATTTTTATCAATCTTGTTATTTGGCATAAATTAGAGTTTTTATTAATTTAATTTAAAAATATCTAATTTGATCAAATTGAGCATACTTTAAGAAAAAAAATTAATTAAACCTTATCACCCCTCTAGAGTTGCCATATCGGTCCAACATAGTTAATTATAGATATGAATTATAATTAAAACTATATAATATGTGAGAGACAAATATTTGAATAAGATTCAAATATTGTTTATATGAATTAGATTCATATAAATACTGTAGGTTAACATGAATAAGATTCGTATTAAAACTATAAACTATAAGGGAGAGTTGCATTTTAATATGATTAATATGCATAATAAATGGTTTATTGGTTAATGGCCATTAATCGACTATATATATTATATAATTAATATTGTATTATAAATATAATATTAATATTATAATAAAATAATCCTCCACATGGGAGTTATTCTGCATCATGTCGATGGGAGTTAGATAATTCCCATCTCTTTCATTTGTGTTATTTGGTCTGAATTAAAAATACAAAAACATAAGGTTAGCATAACATGATTTCGTTTACAGAAGAACTCTCTCCTAAGAACTCTCACTCTCTCTCAATCCTTCTGCCTTTCCTTTTTTCCAAAAGCAAAAAATAGACCAAACTTCCTATCCCTTGCTTGAGAATGGTAGAGGCTCCAAGTGATGGTGTCCTATTCATTGGGTAGATTTTTGATGTTTGTACAGAAGAGTTCGTGTCCAGTTCATTAGAGAGAAAAAACAAAAAGAGTGTCTTCAAGGGTGACTTTTCTCATGATCTCTTCTCTTCCTCTCAAATTAGAAAGCATGCTTATAAGTATTTTGATGTTTACCTTGTTGCAATTCTGAGTTTTTCTCCATTACTTTCATGATTACAAATCGAATTTCGATTGAACGGTGTTCACATGCTTCCTAAAGAAATTCCATTCTTTCATAATGCCCTTACAATTAATTTGAACTTATATAACATATCTGTTTATATCAATTTGAATTTCTTTTAAATAATACAATTTATGTTATTTTTATATGTTACTTTTCTCGACAAAATAATATATCATAGTTTAAGATTTTTTATACAATAAAAATAAATAATTTAAATTTGAATATATTGCTAAAAAATAAGAATTGTGATATAACAAAAAATGATATATAAGATTGACAACATTTATTTTAATTATATAAGCAAATGGAGATTAATATATATATATATATATATATATATATATATAATATAATATATATATATATATATATATATAAATGTAAAATAGGGATGCCTTCAACTTGAAAATCTGGAAAATCCATGTTTCAAGAAGACATCTAAAACTCTCGAGATACTCTCCATAAGGACATCATAGGCCCGAGAATCTTCAGATGCCACAATATCTTATAATATTATAAAACACACATGGTAATCTAAATGTCCATTCTACATAAATCTAAAATATCCACAAAACGAACGATCCCATGACGTTTTTGCTGTGATCGAACCTTTAACCTTAAAAAAAAAAAAAAAAAGGTGTCTAAGAGTTTTATAAAACTTTCTTAATGGAAAAAATTACGAAGAGTAACTAAACAAATCTGAAAATCAAGTAGAACACTTCCATCAATCGACCGCATAGCGCAGTGGATTAGCGCGTCTGACTTCGGATCAGAAGGTCGTGGGTTCGACTCCCGCTGTGGTCGCTGTTTGTTCTTTTATTTTTTTTCTATTTCATTTCGTCGTTTGTCGATTACTCGCGAGTGACGAGACGGCTTTCTCCTTCCCCCTTCCCTTTTCTCCCGCTGAAATTCTTCTAAACCCCATCAAACCTGTACACAGTGTTTTGAATTCTAGGGTTTATCTCTCTTTCTTCCCCCATCTCCACATACTGTAAGTTTTCTTTTATCAACATCCTCTCTTTACTTATTACTTCTCTACTCTCTTTCCCCCCTTCTTCCAGCTCTTTCAGATCTGTTTTTGCTTCCCTTTCGCTCTTTGATTTTACTTATAGTTTCTGCAAATACTTATATTCATATATTTAGTATCGTAAGATCGAATCATGAATTGGGAATCCCATTTTCAGCTAGGTCATATTGTTATTGTTCATACCTAATTCAGTCCTCCCTTTCGTTCTCGATATCTTGCAGCTGGAAAGATCTTGTGTGAGCATTTCCCGTTTGGGGAAAAATGGCTTCGGTTGGACAGCCGCCTTCCCTTAAGAAACGGGAGGCATCTGCGACGAGAGAGGAGGATCAGCTTATTATAACTCCTCTTGGGGCTGGCAATGAAGTGGGTCGTTCCTGTGTTTATATGTCTTACAAAGGCAAAATTGTGTTGGTATGATTTGAACTATCATTATTTCCCATTTAGTATCTGGGTATTATAGAACATATGGAACTGTAATTGTTTAAGTAGTCACTTTTCTTTCTGTCTTCACTTTTCTTGGATGATAGTTTGATTGTGGAATTCACCCTGCTTACTCTGGCATGGCTGCTTTGCCATACTTTGATGAGATTGACCCCTCAACAATTGATGTCCTGCTCATTACACAGTATGTATTTCTTTCGTTCTTCTTTCTTTTTATAATGTTTAGAAAATGCAGCTCTTAACTCGAACACGTGTGTTTCAATACTCTGTTTTACTTCTGCAAAATCAGTGAATTGTGAATGACGGTGGATGTTTATTTGCAGTTGCACTTGAGAATGGGTATAGGGTCTTGCCCCGAAAGATAAAAGTTTTTCCTTCCTGATTGCATTCTTTCTAATATACGTGTTCTAGATTTTGTTAAAACTCATGTCTCCTTATTAAAATCAATGGCTTTTTGAGCATGGAAAATGCAAATATTCACGGGGAGAATGGCAGTTTTCCACTGTATCCCTATTTATCTGCTCCTGACATGAGATTCTAATTGTCCCAGCTTTCTTTATTTTCTGCCGTTCTTTTTTGTCTTTTTTTATGTTTTTTAACTAAGATAATTTTGTGCACACTTATTTTTGCAGCTTTCATTTGGATCATGCCGCATCACTCCCTTATTTCTTGGAGAAGGTACTATCTAATTAAATTGCAATGTGGTCTTGTTTGAGTGCAGAAACTAACATGGCATTAATATGATAGACTACATTCAAAGGACGAGTCTTTATGACTTATGCTACTAAAGCGATCTACAAGTTGTTGCTGTCTGACTTTGTGAAAGTGAGCAAAGTTTCGGTTGAAGATATGTTGTACGATGAACAGGACATAAATCGTTCAATGGATAAAATTGAGGTAAATGATTTCTCATAATGGATGTCTTGAGTCTTGACTTGCTGTTTCGTCCAAGGTGAAAATTATGGATCAAATTTCTTTATAAGAAATTTATTGATTCTACCAAATTCGTACTTTGTAATTAAAATCTGCTCGACGTTATATTTGGCAGCAGTTTATCAAATGTACTTTCCTCCCGCACTATCTATCATCTGTCTCTCTCTGCCCATATCCCCTTCTGCTGTAGTTCTTTGTTTATTTTTTCCATTAAAATGTTTGAGATTCAGTTCTTATAGTTTTCGGAACCAAATATAATAGAACTACAAGTGGCCTTTTGTTGTATTCATGCATTTTTATCTGATTTTTTGAAATTAACTGTTTTACGAAGTATGATTTGATTTAAATGTTATGCTTCTAAAATTAACATGTATAAGAAAAAGAAACAAATAGAAACAGAACAATAGAAATACCCTTCCACGCAGTTGAAGTTTAAAACAATTAAAATGCAAAATAGTTCTTAATACATTTTTTTTTGGTGAAAGAAAACCTATGCAGTCCTCAAGCTTGCTAAATGATTTCCGAGAAGCTTCTTTTTCAAGACTAAAATAAAATAAAAAAAGATATCTGTATGATAATTATGTAAATCCTTGAGATAATAATGATAATGAGCCATCTATGCTGGAATGCACAATCATTATATTGGTTATATTGTTGTCAACTTGTATAGGTTTCATCTTCTTGCGTCCTCATTTCAAATGTTGAAAACGGACATCAATTTTTCTCTTGTTTAATAATAGTGCATAGTAATTGCAGGTCATTGATTTCCATCAAACAGTAGAAGTAAATGGTATTCGGTTTTGGTGTTACACTGCTGGTCATGTGCTTGGTGCTGCCATGTTTATGGTAGATATTGCTGGTGTCCGAGTCCTCTACACTGGAGATTATTCACGTGAAGAAGATCGGCATCTTCGAGCTGCCGAGATGCCTCAGTTCTCTCCTGATGTTTGCATAATTGAATCTACATATGGTGTCCAGCTCCATCAACCTCGACATATTCGAGAGAAGCGGTTCACTGACGTTGTTCATTCAACCATTTCTCAAGGTGGTCGTGTGCTGATTCCAGTTTTTGCCCTTGGACGTGCACAGGAACTCCTCCTTATTCTTGATGAGTATTGGGCGAACCATCCTGAGCTCCATAATATTCCCATATATTATGCTTCTCCTCTGGCAAAAAGATGTTTGACTGTATATGAGACATACACGCTCTCCATGAATGATAGGATCCAAAATGCCAAATCGAACCCCTTTAGATTTAAGTATATATCCCCACTAAAGAGCATTGAAGTATTTAAGGATGTTGGCCCATCAGTGGTGATGGCTAGCCCTGGTGGACTTCAGAGTGGTTTGTCGCGACAACTCTTTGACATATGGTGTTCTGATAAGAAGAATTCATGTGTGCTTCCTGGTTATGTCGTTGAAGGGACACTGGCTAAGACTATAATCAATGAACCAAAGGAAGTCACCCTCATGAGTGGACTCATGGCTCCTCTCAACATGCAGGTTCATTACATTTCTTTCTCTGCTCATGCCGACTTTGCGCAGACCAGCGCATTCTTAGAAGAGCTCATGCCACCCAACATAATTCTCGTCCATGGAGAAGCTAATGAGATGGGGAGGCTCAAACAGAAACTCATGTCCCAGTTTGCTGATCGGAATACAAAGATTCTTACTCCAAAGAACTGTCAGTCTGTTGAAATGTATTTCAATTCTCAGAAGATGGCAAAAACTATCGGAAAATTGGCTGAGAAGACCCCAGAAGTCGGTGAAACTGTAAGCGGTTTACTAGTGAAGAAAGGATTTGCATATCAAATAATGGCACCAGAGGATCTACACATCTTCTCTCAACTATCAACTGCAAACATCAACCAACGCATTACAATTCCATACTCCAATGCCTTCAATGTGATTGTACGTAGGCTCAAACAGGTATACGAGAGTGTAGAATCTTCAACAGACGAAGAATCTGAGGTTCCAATGATTCGTGTGCACGATCGAGTGACAGTGAAGCATGAATCAGAGAGACATGTCTCACTTCACTGGATATCCGATCCTTTAAGCGACATGGTATCAGATTCTGTTGTAGCTCTCATTCTCAACATCAACCGCGAGGTTCCGAAAGTCATCGTGGAGTCGGAGGCTGTAAAAACAGAAGAAGAGAACAACAAAAAGGCAGAGAAGGTAATTCATGCCCTCCTTGTTTCACTCTTTGGCGATGTGAAATTAGGAGAAAATGGGAAGCTGGTGATCAACGTTGATGGGAATATAGCAGAGCTTGATAAACAAAGTGGTGAAGTAGAAAGTGAAAATGAAGCTCTCAAAGAAAGAGTTAAAACAGCATTCCAAAGAATTCAATGTGCTGTGAAGCCAATTCCTCTTTCTGCATCTTAGCTTTAGCTTTCTTTTTTTCTATATTTGGCATTGTACAAGTAGAAACTGATTTGTATTCTTTTCTTTAACTAGTTTTAAAAAAAAATAGGGACATTAAAAGCTGTATTTTACGAGATTTTACCTTCATTTTTGAATCATTATTGTATTGTTTTTGTTTGTCCACTTGGATTTTGGTCATTGTCTAAAGAAAGAGAGAGAAAAAAGAGAGGTGTAAAAGTCATATGCCATATCATATTTGAATGGTGTTGAGCAAATGACAGCAAAGGCAGTAACTGAGAAAGCTAGAATCAATAAATTAAAGTTGGTTTTAATGTTAAGGCCTTGCCTTCATTTTTAATCAAACCCTTACCTAATTCCATTAAACTGAGATTTGAGAGAGAATGTAAACGACTATGCCCCAAGGATTTAACTTTGCGTCAACTCCTTTCCTTTTCCCATTGCATTTTTGAAGATCTCGGTCAACCAATCAATTAGCATTGTTGGTATGAACTCTCTCTCCTCTTTTTCTTGAATTTTTCGAATTTTTTTCAGCAGTTCTTGAATCATTTTGCCATTCCTGATCGTAATTTGTAAGAAAATTCTATGTTTTTGTACAATCATTCATGGGCCGACTTGGGAATGGGCTACATTTTGCTTCGTTTTCGTCATTTATCTCTCTCCGGTATTCTAGTTTCAGCAATTCTCTCTCTCTTCGTCTCTCTCTGTCTGATTGTAGATGCAATGCGGGAGGAGAATTTCTAGCGTTGGTATTTTTCTTTCTTGTGTTCTTAATTTCTTGAACCTGTGAATTCACACAGTTTTCTGATTGCATGTTTGTATTCGAGGATCTCATCTCTCTCCTCTTTTCGGATTTCGATTTTCCAAGTAGCTTGAGCTGTATGTATGTCGTGAAATGGTGCAGAGCCGAGTCGGAAAATTCTTTGTATTTGTCGATCATCAATTTCTCTGCGCACGGTATTTACGTAACTGGAAATTTGCATCTATGGAATATATATTGTTAGATCGGGTTAGAGATCTGCCAAACATTGCGAAATTTTCTCATTAATCTTCGTGTTCGTCTTCGGAGGAAGATGCGGCATCTATCTCCTTCAACGCTGCTTTTTCCTGCAAGGCTTTCTTTGAACTTTTCTTTTTCTTCTTGTTTTCGTAAAAGAATGATGCCTGCTGTTCCTGCATGTGACTTCCAGGATTTCTAATTACTCCCTGCTTTGTATATCTTTATAATTGTCAATTCTGAGTTTGATGTTGACTTCTTTGATTTTGATAGACATTGATGCTTTATTTTTCTCAAAATTATAATAGATTCTGTACGCTTAGCTATTTTTTAAAACAATGCACACGCTGCCAGGATTTCACAATACCCCTTAGAGTAACCTGTCTAGCTATTAACAGCACCCACATCAATTTTTTTTTTTTTTTTTTTGTTCAAACAGTAGTTGATGCTGCAGAATTTTACACCTGATACTGTTTCGGATTGAGGAAAGATGTATTATTTTCAACAAAGGCTTTGGTTTTTGTGGTGCTTTCTTCAGTTTTAAATCCCGAGTCTGGCTGATTTGATTAAGAAGTGTGCAACAATTATTAACGTAAATTGTTGAGGTTTTGTTTCTTCCTTCACTTTGTTTGTCTGTATGCTTTTTGGCAGAAACTTGTGCAGTCAATGCCATGGAGAATTCCAAGGTGTTATCAAACATGAGAAATGTGATTTATTCTGGAAAGCATGCTCTGCTTCCTCCTAAGAGTCCATTTCCTAGTGGTTCCTCCTCATATGCTGATTATTTCCCTAATCCCATTATTGGGTCAAGAGCACTGCAGAATCCCAGAGAGGGAAATGTGCAACATCATAGAACATCATCTGAAAGTCTTCTGATGGAGGAACAGCCTTCTTGGCTTGATGATCTCCTCAATGAACCTGAAACACCAATTCAAAGAGGTGGTCATCGACGTTCATCAAGTGACTCCTTTGCTTACTTAGATGCAGGAAATGTTTCAAATGAAAATCATACACAAGATGACTCCCAATGTAAAAATATGTATTTACCTTCCTGGGCATCACAAGGTTTTGATTCCCATCAAACTTCGTTATATATGAAAGCAAACTGGATCAAACAGAAGAACAGGACACGGGAATTGCCTCCAACTACATTGACAGCTAACCCAGGTGCCCGCCCTTCTGCCAAAAGTAGCATTCTTCTTGAAAACTCAAGGTCGTTGAGTACACCACAGGAAGCAAATGAGTTTGCATCAAGTTCTGAAAAGCAGGATTCAGCAGAAACTGGTCTGCCTGATCGAAAGTTATCTGAGAGAATGGACAGTTCCCATGTTAAGCCAGGTCCGGCTGATACAGATAATAAAAGAGCTAAACAGTAAGTTTTGCATTGATTATTATCTACATTATTGAAACGCAAAAATGTCCTCTCTCCCTGCACAGTTTTGAAGTCTGTTTTCAATCGTGTCTCCAAGTTTGCTTATAATCTATTTGTTTGTGTCGTACCATCTTTAGCTTAGCCTGTTTCTCACGTTTTCCTTGAGATTTACGGTTCCTGTTGCTCACATACTGGAGAAGTCAAGGATAGGAATGGAGGTTTTTTTCTCTCCCAGAAAAGCGTTGGTCTACAGTTTTTAAAATTTTCATGTGGATTCTTGAGAATGCTTGTTATTTCGTCCTACCTAGTGAACCCCTTTCCTTCCTCTGTCCTAATACTGGGCCGTATACTCATACAGGAATTGGGAGAGAATTTCCAATATAAAACTTGCTGATATTGGATGGATGTGTGTGTAACTAAAGAAGATTGAGTATAACTTTGCAGCA
This sequence comes from Benincasa hispida, assembly GCF_009727055.1. Classification (NCBI taxonomy): domain Eukaryota; kingdom Viridiplantae; phylum Streptophyta; class Magnoliopsida; order Cucurbitales; family Cucurbitaceae; genus Benincasa; species Benincasa hispida. The sequence continues at coordinate 107,086 of NW_024065251.1, read as the reverse complement.
TTGGAGAGATAGAAAATTGCAGATAATCTATGAAGATCTAGTCTATGTATATGATTATGTTATAAAGAGATAATCTATGTATATGCTTTAACCTGACTTGTTATGAATACAGGCAATTTGCTCAACGGTCACGTGTACGAAAACTTCAGTACATTGCGGAGCTAGAAAGGAACGTACAAGCCTTACAAGCAAATGGTTCTGAAGTTTCTGCCGAGCTTGAATTTCTCAGTCAGCAAAACTTAATTCTTGGCATGGAGAATAAAGCATTGAAACAGCGATTGGAAAGTTTATCTCAGGAGCAGCTTATAAAATACCGTGAGCCTCCATACTTTCAAACTTGAGTTTTGACAGTCCGTTCTAATGGTTTCATTTTTAAGAAAACGTTGAATTAGTTTTGGATGAAAATTCCTTTGTCCATCAGTCACAGTTTCAAACTGAATTTTAAAAAGAGATGTAATTCCTTAGGAAATGTTTGGGACACTAAATTAGTTACTATAGTTTGTGGTTATTATAGTCTGTAGGTTATAATAGTCCGTGTTAAGTGTGTAGACTATTTTAGTATGGGTTATAATAGTCTGTATTTGGAGTACATATTATTTTAGTTTGGGTAGGAAATAGTTAACATTGGAACAAAGAGGAATAGAAAGGATGTGTAAGAAATAGTAAACACTATAACCAAAAAGGATTTGAAATAGTAATACTGTAAATAATTATAGGTTATAATAGTTAGAAACATGAACTGTTATAATTGGAGCCCTAAACATGGAGTGTTCAACTTCAAGTTGGTGGCCCAAACACCTTATATTTGTTGTACTAAGGAAACTTTAATGTGAAATTATATTCAGTGGAACATGAAGTACTGGAGAGGGAGATTGGAAGACTAAGAATGTTGTACCAACAGCAGCAACAGCCACAGCCACCACCTTCCACCCTTAAACGCACCAAAAGCCGAGACCTCGAGACGCAGTTTGCTAAGCTCTCTTTGAGACAGAAGGATGCACATACAGGTTCCGAGTCTGTGGCGGGTCCAGTCCAAATCTAGATTAGTTGCGACACCGATGGATGAAGCAAAGCCATCTAAGGAACGTGGTTTGTCGATTGCTTGTGCAGGATGACCAAGGCTCATAAAATCAAAAGTAAGTCTGTTGTACTCAGCATTTGTTTGTTGCTCTTGGTAGATGTGGAATGAAAATGTTCCAATGCGCCTGGCTGTCATTGCTGGAAAATGGCCTCTTTTGGGCCAGTGACCTGCCGGAGGTGATATCTAATTTTCAACACATGGTCTTCTATGGCTTATTATCATGATATATTGAAGTTCTATAGTAGGTGTTTTTAAGTCCCCTATTATTCTTGGGGGGGCATTCTTTTTACTTCATCATATGCAAATAGATGTCACTATTGTGGGGATGGATGGTACTAAAATTTACTGTCGAACAATTTCAATGATCATACATGATATATCCTTCTGCATGTTGGCAGAACAAGTCCAAGCTTTCATTATAGTCATTAAACAAAGATGTTATGGGATTAATCTTATTTACCAGGGGAGTTTTTTTTTCTTTTTAATATTGTTTTTTTAACTTATTATAATGATATAACAAATTTGAATCTCGACAAATATTGTTATCTTGCCCATCTTTGCATTTTCATATATATATATATATAACCATCTTGAAGCATCGCTACAGAGTTAATGCATCCTCCAACCCATGATTAATCATGTCATAATTTACGATAAATTATAATAAATCACACCTTCAACCAATTTAATCCACTAAATAGGAGGAACAATTTTTTTCTTTTTTTCTTTTTAAACAAGAATGCGTACCTTAAAATGTAAATATTTTTAAATATTTTTTTTATATTTAAAAAGGTCCATTTTTTTTTAAAAAAAAAAAACATTAAAAAATCCAATATACCACACATTGACTAAACTAAATTTTGCGCTTCGGTCCATATATTGTCAAAGTTGTAAGCCAGTCATTTACCCTAAAAAAGTGAGCCAAAAGTCAGAATAATTTTCATTCTGATGACCCATTATATAGGTGGCAATTATTTTGTCATTTTGAATGGTTACCAATACCAATATAGCTGGATTGCCAGTATCAGTTTGGAAAGAGAGAGCACTGGTTGCCAGCCAGCCAGCCCTTATATAACTCCAAGCTATCCCCTCCCTAATGGAAATGATATTTGCGATCATTAAAAAAAAAAAAAAAAAATACATTATAGTACATGGTCATATTTATCAAAATCTATAAATTATGTCACGAGAGCACATAACAAGTTCACCAAAAGCAGCGGATGAATTTTCATTATAGAATTGAGATCATTGGTTAATGAACCTTCAAATCCAAATCCCTGGTATCAGCATCCCTAACACAAGGAAAACAAGTTAGTGTTTCATGAGAATAAACTAAGAACGTGAAAGCTTAACTCTCGTTTAATAACAATTTGATTTTTTTTTTTTAAATCTAATAGATACTTACCTTCACCTATAATTTTTGTTGTTTTGTTATTCATTTCTTTCTTATGTTTTAAAAAATAAAATCAAGTTTTGAAAGCTAAATCATTTGTTTTTAAAGTTTGACTAAAAATTCAATAAAGGTAACAATCATAGTAAAAAGGAAATTGAAGGAAACATATATTTTTAAAAACTAAAAATGAAATTTTATCGAGTTGAGACCAGTATGCTCATGCCCTGGCTTTGAGTTGGGTTATTATAGAAGTCATGGAGTCCATTTTCTGTATCATTCTACCTATCATTAAGCTTTGAAATTGGGCTCAAGCTTAGTAAGCTTCACATGATTAAAAACCAGAAACTTGCATAGTCTTAGGATTCTATTGTTTTTCTTACTCGCCGTCTGTCATCCATTAACTATGTTGGTTGAAAGCAACCACAAATTCAGAAGTCGCTCTAGTTTAGTTTTTGAAAATTAAACCTATTTTCTTTTAATTTCTTAACATGATTTTCATGTTTCTTTAAGTTCAATTCTTAGTTAAATTCCAAAAACAAAAAACAAGATTTTTAAAAATTGGCTTGGTTTTTTAAAACCTTAGTAGTAAATAGATAACAAAATAAGAAATTTAGAGGTGGAAGGAGTATTTGTTGACTTAATATTCAAAAAAGAAAAATCAAATTGTTACCAAATAGGACCTAAAGTTTTAGCAACGAAAATTGTCCCAAGAGCCTACAAAAACTAGTCAATAAAAGAACGAACTAGACCTGTTTTACTCATGCATGCCGCCGTCTTTTGGGACCATCATCTTCAGAGTATAGCTCCCAATTGTTATGATCAAGAGGACTCAAGTCATCGAGTTCCGCAATGGCAAGCAAGTACTGAGTGAGCTTCATAAGCTCTTGGTCACTATCACGATTAGCATGAGCTTTCCTGAATGGCTTGATTACCAGGCCATTTTGTGGATTCATTACAAAATTTCTCCGAAGATCATCAAACATTATAGTATTCCTCGAATTATAAAACTGCAAATTTCCAATGAAAACAAAAATTTTTAAAACTACAGCGCATTGTCAATTGGACTCCTGAAAGAAAAACCAAAGCATTTGAGAAGATCTTTTGTTCAAAGAACTCTCTTCTTTTATGAATATGGTTGTTTTAGTAATAATTTGCAAGTACCAATTCAAAAAAAAAAAAGAACAAGAATTCCATTACCATAGAAACAACCAAATTCTAAAAGAAGGATTTGGACTTGAATTGAAATCATCGGCATACCTCTGGAAACTGTGCCCAAATCAAACCTAGTGGCTTGCAATCAAAGGTCCCACGATAATCTGACTGAACTGTGATCATAGCTAAATGGTCTAGAAGAGCAGTGATTTTGTAGTTTGGATTGCTGAGAACGCCAAGCTGGCCCATCTTTAATTCAACCCACTTAAGGCTACCAAAGAAAAGGTTCAAAACATAAAAGAGCAAGAGGTTCACATATCCGGAAATTTCCAAAAAAATTGATAACATCTACTTCACCGACAGCAAGCCTGATTAATGGTACGATTGAACATAGGGACTAAAAAACAATGTAGAACAATTATACAAGTCTGCGGGGCCTTTACAATATTCTTAAATCTTTCAAGATTTTGCTAACCTTATCCCCACTCTGTTCCTTACCAATATACCCAACATCTGATTAACTTACTGTTACTGATGGCGTCAAAAAAAAAAAAAAGCCCAAAAGGTACTAATCTCACATTATTTACATCCCACCCCTTATCTTCCTCGCCCCATTCACTTCCTCCCTCATAACACGAGTGATGTGGACATGCAGCTTTATATTCCTATCAAGGTGTGCCTATGACTCTGTTGATTTACATTGTCGAGACAATTTTAAATACAAATCTTTTGCTTGTATTGAAAATTCATTTATTTATTCAAGTTATTTCACCTTTTTCCTTAGGTCGAGGAAGATGTTTGCAAATTGCAACTCTGTTAGGGTAGTGAATAGATACCGCTCTCATATAAAGGAGGAAAAATAAAGGAAATGGGGGCATAAAAATGAACAGCTAACTTTGTCTGTAACACTTGGAAATGGAAACTGACCTTGTTGCAGACCATATCATGATATCATATTCAGCATAAGCAGCTGTCAGAAATTCGTGAAGATCTGCACTCGAAAAACTAAGAACATATTTATTTATTTAAAAAGAAAAAGGAAAGGAAAAAAACATGTGCAAAGACATAACGAATCACAGTGAAAAAAAAAATTACAGGGAGAACATACAAGGCCGCATGAGTTGAAGAGGATTTTCAGCAGGAGAGCGATGATCAAAAAGTGTATAATCAATGTCCAGAACGAGCAATTTCTTTCCTTCACGGCATGGATTGCGAAGTTCTATCTACGATCCAACAAAAACCGGAGAAACATTTATAGTCAATGGGTCGAGATGACTGCAACAAGATTTTCGGATGATAATAACTCAAAAATAAATCATTCTATGCGTAGTAATCAATCGAAGGAAGTACAATGCACAAAGCTTCATTCTATGCATCTAAATCCTGTCCTTCACATTGATATATCATCAACGAAAATTCTTTCACATGCATAATTAACCAAGTGATTTGAGGAAAAGAGAAATCAACAAATACACCAATAGAGAAAACCAGTCAGTAATTTCACTGAGACGAAGATTGCAAAACCATGAAAATTGTTAAAAAGATACAAAATAGAAAACACTAAATTTACGTGGAAAACGCTAGAATAGGGAGAAAAAATCACAATAGAGAGTCCCTTTTTATAATTCTAACATGAAATGAAAGTTACAAAAGAAGCCATATTTATAGGTTCTAACAAGCCCTAATACAAAAAAGGAAATAAACCTAGGGCAATGTAAAATACTAAAATACCCTTAGGGCTATAAACTATCATCAAAGCCCCTTATTTCTAACATTTCCCCTCAACTTGGGGCGTAGATGTCAATCAGACCCAACTTGCTAACACGAGTCAAAACTTTACCTGAGTAATCCTTTGGTGAGAACATCAACAACTTGTTGACTAGAAGGAATATATCGAATACAGATACTACCATTGCCTAGTTTTTGTTTTATAAAGAGTCTATCAATCTCCACATGTTTCGTTCTATCATGTCGTACAATATTATTGGTTATGCTTATAGCCGCTTTATTATCAGAATAGAGCTTCATAGGTAAAACACTGTCTTGATGAAGATCAGACAGAACTTTCTTCAACCAGATTTCTTCACAGATCCCAAACTCATAGCTCTGTATTCAGCTTCAGCACTGCTTCTAGCAACGCTTTGCTTCTTACTTCTTCAATAACTAGGTTGCCCCACACAAAAGTACAATATCCAGAGATGTACTTTCTGTCAATAACTGATCCTGTCCAATCAGAGTCGATATAAGCCTCAATGCATTTCCTGTCAGTTTTCCTGAACATCAGACCTTTATCCGGAGAGCTTTTCAAATATCTCAAAATTCGATTCACAGCTTCCATATGTTCTTCGTATGGTGCCTGCATACACTGACTAACAACACTGACAGCATAGGAAATATTTGGTCTAGTATGAGATAAGTAAATCAGTTTTCCCATTAGACGTTGATACCTCTCTTTATCAACCGGAACTTTGTCAATAGAATCTTCCAATTTCGCATTGAATTTAATAGGAGTGTCAGTAGATCTACATCCAGTCATACCTGTTTCTTTTAACAAGTCAAAAGTGTATTTCCGTTGTGACACAAAGATCCCTTCCTTTGATCTTGCCACTTCCATTCCAAAGAAATACTTTAGGTTCCCTAGATCTTTGATCTCAAACTCGCCAACCATTTTCTTTTTTAGCTTGGTGATCTCAGCAATATCATCTCCTAACAAGATGATATCATCTACATACACAATTAAAACAACAATTTTCCCTGAGTAAACAACGTGTGATCTCAGCAATATCATCTCCTGTCCTTTTTGTAAACAACGTGTGATCCGAGTGTCCCTGAGTGAAACCTTGGGACTTAACAAAGGTAGTAAACATGTCGAACCATGCTCTCAGCGACTGTTTCAAACCATACAAAGACTTTCTGAGTTTATAAACATGATGATCAAACTGAGCTTCAAAACCTAGGGTAGGGCTCATATAAACCTCTTCTTCTAATTCATCATTCAAAAATGCATTTTTTACATCAAATTGATGGAAAGGCCAGTCTTTATTAACTACAACAGAAAGAAAGACCCGGACCATATTTTACTTCGCTACAAGGGAGAAAGTCTCAAAATAATCTATTCCATAAGTTTGAGTAAACCCTTTTGCTAAGTCTGACCTTATACCTGTCTAGAGTTCCATCTGATTTATACTTCAGAGTGAACACCCACTTGCACCAAACTGTTTTATGCCCTTTAGGAAGAGCTACAAGGTCCCACGTATTATTCTTTTCAAGAGCTCTCATTTCTTCCATGACGGCAATCTTCCACTTGGGAATTTCCATAGTCATATGTATGTTTTTCGGTATTGTTGTTGTATCAAGGCTGGCAGTGAACACCCTAAACTCAGAAGATAGATTATAGTAAGACAGAAAGCTATGCATGGGGTACTTGGTGCCCTTTCTCAATGCAATGGGCATGTCAAGATAGAGATCATAATCCCCTGGTTTGTTTAAATCCTCATCTGTAACGGGATTTTGATTACATTTTTCAGCCTGAGGAAGAGTTTCACCCTCTTGTGTTTATGTTAAAGTCTCATTACTGCTAGCAACCCTATTATTCTCTAGAACTAACATATCAGTCTTGTCATTCTCAGCCAAATCAACAATATCATCCTCAATACACAAGTTAGTATTATCAAGGCCAGTAGTACCTTAAGCTTGTGTTGGTTCAAATTCATGAACCGGAGCCGGCAAAGCAATAGTGGACACCATTTCCTTTATGAGATTCTTCCTATAGTTAGTTATCCAAGGGATTTGTTTAGTGGGTAGAATGGTGTCATGGGCATTCAAGATTGGTTCAGGAAGGTTAGTAGGGATTGAAGATGAGATTGAAGATGTGGACCAGTTACTTCACTAGTACTCTCCCCCTGAAGATGACTTGACTAACGGGGAAGAAAGGTTTATCCTCAAGGAACGTTACATCCATGGAGATGAAGTATTTTCGGGAAGAATGGTGGAAGCATTTATAACTCGTTGGTGAAGGGGATGCCCAACGAAGACACATTTTTTAGCACGAGGGGGTAAATTTAGTTTGGTTAGGGCCATGACTATGGACAAAGGCAGTGCATCCAAAATCCCGGAGAGGGACATCAGGAATAAGCCGCATGGTAGGGTATGACTCCTTGAGGCATTCAAGAGAGGTTTGGAGTTGGAAGACACAAGAAGGCATTTGTTAATAAGATGAGATATAGTCAAAATTGCATCCCCCCATAAGTAAGATGGAAGTGAAATAAACAACATGAGAGACTGTGTAAACTCAAAGAGGTGATGATTTTCCTTTCAGCCACCCTATTCTGTTGAGGGGTATAGACACACGAGCTTTGGTGGACAATGTCTTTAGAGGACAGAAAATCATGAAGAGTATGATTAAGGAACTCACGACCATTATCACTACGAAGAATAGCAATTTTGGTGTTGAATTGAATCTCAACCGTAGTGTAAAATTGTTGAAATATCGTTGAAACCTCAAATTTATCAGTGAGGAGAAAAACCCATGTAAGACAGATATGATCATCAATAAAGGTCACAAACAAACGTCTCCTCAAAGAGGTGGTAATACTCAAGGGACAGGAAGCATCATTATAAATAAGGGTGAAGAGCTGAGAAGGTTTGTATGGTTGAGACGGGAAGTTGACCCTATGCTATTTTGCACGAATGCACACATCACAAGACAGAGAAGAGGCATTAACTTTATTGAATAAATGAGGAAATAGATATTTCATATATTGAAATTTTGGGTGACCAAGGCGAAAATGTCACAACATACCATCTTTTTTTTTTTTAAGTTGAAAAATAAGAAGACAATAAACTAGTCCTATAACAATTCTTAGAGGAAACATCATCATCAAGGAAATAAAGTCCCCTATTGTGTCGGGCAGTGCCAATCGTCTTCCCCAAACTCAAGTCCTGAAAGAAAATATTATTTGGTGAGAAGACAACTTGACAATTCAGATCTCTAGTTATCTTACTAATAGATAGTAAATTGTAAGATATTTTGGGTACATATAGCATATTCTGTAAAGTTAAACCATCAAAAGGAGAAATATGACCCTTGCCCGCAATAGGAGCAAAGGACCCATCTGCAATCTAAATCTTTTCATTACCAACACTCGGAAGATATGATAGAAAATTATCAGAAGATCCAGTCAAATGATCTGTAGCCCCTGAATCAAGTATCTATGATTTCTTACCATTTATGCTGAGGAGACTTAAGGATTGAGAGGTACCTGATTGAGCAACGACCCTAAGAGAAGAGACACCAGGGTCACTTTGGCAATTCACCTGAGCTTGTGATTGGGAAGCACTCGCAGATTCACTCACAAGAGCCCGACCAGGACTGGACTTGTCATTTGGAGGACGTCTTCTGCCATTCAGTGGTCTACCATGTAACTTCCAACATTGATCTTTCGTATGCTAGGGTTTCTTGCAATGTTCACACACTGGGATCTGTTTCCCATTTTGCTTGTTACTATCAGAACCATGTAATTTCGCATTGAAAGCAGTAGAATCAGCAATAAATACAGTCGTGATGTTCACAGCACTGACTCTATCTTCCTCTAGACGAACCTCAAAGCACACTTCCATAAGAGAAGGTATAGGCCTCTATCTCAGTGTACAGCCTCACACTACATTGAACTTGGAGTTCAAACCAGCTAGAAAATCATAAACACGATCGACTTCCTCAATCTTGGAATACTGGACACCTCCACAAGGACAATCCCAGATAATTTCACGACATAGGTCCATCTCCTGCCAGATTAGGGACAATTTGTTAAAATATGAGATGACATCCATCGTCCCTTGTTTGCACTCGTGAGCCTGTTTACGCAGAGTGTAAAGACAAGACGCATTCTGCCTCTTAGAATATAATTTTTGAACTGCATCCCAAATATTTCGAGTAGTCGCAACATACAACGATTTCCCTATATGAGGTTCCATACTATTAATCAGCAGTGATTGAAGCAGGGAGTCTTCTCCTTTCCAAATGCGCTCCTGAGGATCCTCTGGCCTAGGTCTTGGTATCTCACCAGTTAGATACCCAAACTTGTGATGCCAGGAGAAATAATTCTGACTATTCAACTTTTCTCCTGCAATTAACCCTGAGAAATTTTCCATAGATCCAGACAAATAGTTTGTAGTAGTTAGCTGAGAAAGAAGTTACTGGATTCTCTGGATACATCAATAAACTAGAAGGAATGTTAGAATTCACTGTACTGGAATTTAAGTTTGTGGAAGCACCTAGGGCTACCCCAAATGCAGCGATTTGTTGCTGAAAACTTGCCTAAAGATTAGCCAATTGTTGTTGAACCATTACCGGAGATAAACCAATCGAACCTTGATGTTCATAACTAGGCGACGCATGATGAGGAAGGCCCGGTGGCTGCAGGTGGGTTGCTTGTCACTGGAAGGGAAAGGAGTCGGGGATTCTCGACGATTGTGAGGGGCTAGTTGCCAAACCAGGGGATTTACCTCTGTGGTAGGCGGACGACTCACCAATCTTGGCTTCAAGGTGTATGTTTCGACTACCCACAACAAGGTTGGAGGGATAGACAACGGCCGCACTCGGTAACAAGGGAGGAACACCGGCAGCATTGTGAAAAAGGGCAGCAGCACTAGGGTTTCCATCAAAGGGTTGTAGCGGCACTAGAGTTGGACGAATATGCAAGGATTGAAGAGATCAACGGCAGCTTGGACAGCAATAGCAGCGGCGGCGGCGGTGGTTGGAGGTCCCATCGGCAGTTGTGGGGGAAGCGGGACTAGTGCAGAACTAAGGTTATCTTGCATTGGTTGGTTTTCGCTGATGGCAGCTAGAGTTTCGTCACCACGCTCTGATACCATGTTAAAAGATAGAAAATAGAGAACACTAAGTTTACGTGAAACCCTAGAACAGGGAGAAAAAACCACGATAGAGAGTCTCTTTTTATAATTTTAACATGAAATGAAAGTTACAAAAGAAGTCATATTTATAGGCTCTAGCAAGCCCTAATACAAAAAAGAAAATACACATATGGTAAAGTAAAATACTAAAATACCCTCGGAGCTATAAACTATCAACAAAGCCCCTTATTTCTAACAAAAACGTCAGCATTTAAACACACACTTCCTCTTGATACCCGATATCGAAATTCCTTTTTGACAAGTCATATTTCATCCTCAAGTAAGAGGTTGGAGTTCGGATCCTCCACTCCCATAACATGAACTCACTTTTCAGGTACTTGAACTTTCAGATTCATTAAGTACAACTAAGGTCACTAAACATCATTCAAAGAGAAAAGAAACAACTCACCTTGTATTGACTAATACGCCTTCTTAGTTTCTGCTTATTGACATCCTTGTCCTTAATGTCAATGACTTCATCTTTCCCAAGTTCAAAATCATCAATAATTTCAGGGGAGTCCACTTGATCCACGATTATATCATCTTCAACAGTTCTGGTATCTCGATTTGTAACATTGAAATAACTCGGTAACTTAATAATATAAGAATATGCAAATGCAGTTAATAAACATGGAACTGAAGAAAGAGATGAAATGTAGAACATCCAACTTAACGAAATCACTCGATTACTTTTAGAATATGAATATGCAAATGCAGCTAACAAACTAAAAATCGTCTTTAAGCTAGAGCGGGAAGGAAGGATTCTCCTTCAAAATAACTTCAATACGATGGAACCCTTCCAGTTCTTTCAGTTAAAAAGTGCAGTTTAGCATTCAACAGGCAGAAGTCACACACATATTTGAGCAATTCCATATAGGTTTTAAAAGAAACACAGTCCAGCCTCGAATAGTTGATTTTTCAATTAAAGGAATCGAATTCATAACCTCTTTTTGCAAAAAAAAAAGGTAAATGATAGAGAGTCGAACCCGATCATGGTCATCTTAAGAGATGATTTAAGGGGAAGTTGAGAGAGCAAAAGCGAATCATCGGCTAGCTTGGATCCGACTTTGGGATAAAGAAGCTTTTGCCGCTTGGGCAAGACGTTAGTAAGCTCGCAGATTCGACGCTTGACCTCAGCCACAGAGTCATCACCGCAGACTCGTACAGTGTATTCCTTTCCGCTCCACTTCACCGTCAATGTAATCTCTTCCTCTGAAGAAGACGAGGTGGACGCTGCGGCAGCCATGGTTGAGTTCCTCAATTCAGAAGCTTTCTTTACAAGCTCTCTGTACTCCCAAACCCCAAAACAACCTTTCCACTAAACTTCCCGATCAAATGAAATTGAAACCAAATTGTTATTTGTAGCAATGTTTTCACTGGGCCGTTGATAACAAAATCGTAAATGGAAAATCATCCCCATTTGTTATACTTATATAATCCTTAAATATCGCCTTAAAATCACATGTAAAAAATCTAACCCAAAACCCCCTGCCATTTAAACATTAAACTTAAAAGCCCTGCTCAAAAAAAAAAAAAAAAAAAAAATACAAAAACAAAAATACTATATATACACACACATATATACATACACATGCATGCTTAAGTATTATTGAGAATCGTCCCGAACAAGGCCCAAAGCCCATGGATGAACCCAAGTCTAAGGAAATTTGAAGGCGACAGGCGAAAATGGGTATCCCAAGGAAAATATCATAACTTCAAGTTCCATGCCAACTAGCCAAGCCAAAGGAAAGGAAATAATCGAGTTGATCTCAGTCGGGCACTCTACAACCTCGAGAGTCATAATCTCCCTGACATTGTCGATGTTACACATAATCACAAGTGAGTATCATCAAGGACATTGCAAATAGCCCATTTGAAAATCCCCAAGGAAAGGAAGTAAGTAACCTCCAAAAACCCTAACCTTTGCTTGGTTGAGTTATCCACTCCCTCTATTAACTTAGGTATTTGAGTGTGGTTGACTTGATACCACACTAATGTAAGTTACTTTCATGTAGGTTAACTTGAAGAACGAGACCGAACCAGAGAAGCGGGCTAACAAACAAGCTCATGAGGGGCCCATGACAACAAGAACGCATGCGAGTTTTCCGTATAATATATGTATTAAAGTATTCATACTCTTCTATAAATTATGGGTTCCATTCCATTCATGTCTAGACTTTTGAACTGTTTGATTTTTACCCTAAAACTTGTAACTTTGCTTTGAAAAAAAAAACACTTTAAATTTGAATTTTCAAACGGTTCAATTTACACGAATGTTGTAAATTTTGTCACTCATATATCTTCTAGTTTTGACACATATGTACCATCCTACCCATTTCAATCTTATTTTAACAAAGAAACTCTCCACGTGTATTTTTTTTTAGCAAATTTCAATTTTTTTTTTTAAAAAAATGAAACCATTCAAAATATGCGAGGATAACACAATTGAAACTTATCAGGGTTAGAATCTGCCTACAGATAAAAATCTCCTGCATGTATGATAGATTATTAAGAGTATGGATTGCTAATGGTAAGGTCAATCGGAGTTCAAAAAATAGGTAATATTATGCTCGTGGAAGTGGAACATAGAAATGCATCATTCCACCAACAAAACGGCATTCAAAACAAATCATAATTTCCATTTGAAATCCATTCAAAGCTTCACCAGAGGATTAAAATGGAGAGAAAAAAAAGACTGCTAGTTTTCAGGTACAATGGAACTTTTTAAAACGGGCAAAAGAAGCTACATACAAGCCGCCCATTACTAAAGCCATTTCTATAGATTTAATCTTCATATTCTGTTTCCTCATCATCATCTTCGTTTTCAGCATATCTCCAACCTTCCTCCACATTCTCACGGTCCTCCTCTTCCGTTTCTTCGCTATCTTCTTCCTCGTACTTTTCTTCTTTAACCGGCCATGATTTTTTAACCGCACTCATTGGGGCAGGAGATGGAGTTGTGCCTTTTCGCTGTGATATTTTTGAAGGTGGTAACTTCAAGTTTGGTTTGGGTTTGTTCTGTTTCTGGTTTTTTACATTTGCTCGTTTTCCGCCATAGGCATCTTGATCACTGGCTTCTACCTCATTTTCCCCATTGTGTTGAGCATTGCCATTGTCTTCTACCAGATGTCCAGGATGCTCTCTTCTCAAATGGAGTTTAAGCTTGTATTCATGGATGTAAGCCTTTTCACACCCTTCGTAGGGACAAGCATATGGACGATCGGATGATGCAGAAGCATAAGCTCCACCAGAAGGTTTAGAAACCTTAGTTTGCTTCTCAGAAAGTGGTGTATATTTGACCACTTCAGCTGTCACATTCTATAAAGATGACAAATTAATTCAATGTTAAAATAAAAATCTAACTAGATTCACTGCTCAACTTAAAGATGACCTTGTCATAAACAAGTGTAAACCTCATCTTACTATTTAATGAGTCCAAGTAGAATGTATTCTTAGATGAGACCACTAAGAAGAAAATATATGAATGAAACAAGACGTACACGAGAGCTAAAGCAATGCGCTCAACAGAAGTTGTTACCTTTTCATGGTGAGATGTAATGTGGTTCTTCAATTTGTACTCGTGAGCAAATCTCTTTCCACAATCAGCGTATGGACAGATATGATAGTTCTCTTGTGAATGCGTTTTCATATGGGATCTCAAGTTGAAATCCAGGGAAAATGCCTACAGAGAAACAACTGAAATGTGGGTTTGGGGTTTGCAATTCACGAGTAAAGAAATAAGCTATATGCACACAATGTACAGAATTATCTTGCATGCTGAACCGATTCTCTTGTAATGCTCGAACTAAACAAAAGCAAAAACTAGTAACCAAATAAATGCTGCATTCAAGGAATAAATGTTCAGGAGGACTGGACATATAGACTCTCAGACTGACAACAAGAAACCTGATTACATACAATTTCCAGTAAGCAACAAAGTCTGCAGCTGTTTCAGCACATTCACAACACATTCCAGGGATTTGTTGAAGAACATGGTTAACTTCACTTCAGAGAATTCCAAACTATGTTAAGGCAATTGCACAATCCAACGTGGAGAGGCATTTCTAACCACAACCAACTTAATATACACTTCAAAATCCTCCCCAAAATGAAAAATGTATTAAGTTATTATCATGTGATTAATAGTGAGAGATATTTCTGATTTGCAAACAAAAAATCATCAGATATTGGTCAAGTTCTCGAGTCAGTTTAGAAATGCATACAACTGCCTATATAGCAAGCTTTAAAATTATCAAACAGTTGCTGGAATAGCTAAAGATAAGCAACAAATTCATTGCTCTGGACCAAGTGGAAAGCTTTCTCATAATCTCCTTGGTTTTCGTTGGATGTCTTATCATGCCCTCTTCTGTACATTTATTTTCATGGGAAATAGAACTTTTAATTGATAGTACAAATATAATAAAAGCAGGGAACAAAGACACCAGTCCAAGGAGCTTGTAAGATACTACTCCAATGGAGCTAAAAATAGTTGAATAATTACATTGTTTGTTTTAGGCACACCATGCAGATAACATATTTAGTGACTAATTTCCTTCCAATCTCAAGATTTCTGCCCCCAAAAAGGAAATCCAGCTATTTCAATCCAACCAAAGATCCCATACTGAAGTTTTATTAGCATACAACCAAATAACTAATCTTCTGTACCTTTACACTGCTGACTGATGGATGTTTTGTTTCTGTTTTTTATTATAAAAAAGGTAATAATTCATGGCTCGACTCAAACAAAAAATAACAACGGATCGATTAATCACCTTACCACAGCCTTCATGAGGACAAACAAAATCTCTTTCACCGGTATGAATAAGGAAGTGTCTTTTCAACTTCGAACTATCCAAAAATTTCTGCAAAAAAGATATATTTTTTTGGTGTGAACATACATGTTGACAAATAAGGAGAATAATTAAATAAGAATATGAGAACAAATTCATGTGAGAAACCTTTTTGATAAATAATAATATGACACCTTATCAATGGCAGGTGACAACTAGAAATAGTGTATACCCACTTCAACTCGATATGAAGAGAGTTAACCCAATATGATCCCATTGATTATTCTCTAGCATACAAAGTTCTATCGTGAAAAATCAGAAGAAGGTACGATTCTCAAATCTGGAAAGAAGAGGATAAGTGAAAAGTTTTATATTATTTTGATAAATAGCTAGTTACTCGTCCACTCCACGATAATAAAAGCCCAAGTTGAATTCCATGTTGCGGCCATGGAATTTGACAGAAATGTTTTAGTTCAATTCTAACAAATCTGAAAGAGAGGACACAGGACAGTACCTTTCCACAGCCCTCATAGTGACAGACATATTGCCTCTCCCCATGAATATGAGAATGCTTCCTCAAAGCACCTGCATCAATAAATGTTTTTCCACAGCCCTCATAGCTACAAAGGAAAAGCACTTCAGTGGTGGGTTCTGGTTCAGGTTCTGGTGCCTCTGACTGTTTTGCCTTCTCCTTTAATGCCTTTAATGTATCCTCTAAGCAAAAATGAGGAGGGGGTGGAAAACTATGAGAAAGTATAAACAAACAAAACTAGAAAAGACCGAACCATGGACATAAACGAAGTAAGTTTTCAGAATTTATTTTATTTATTCCACATATGGAGTACAGATAGTTGATGAAAGGAGGGGGGGAACCACTTTCGGCCTCCTTAAATAATCAAAATAATAGTAAATGAGCCATTCAATCAAAAGCATCTGATGCATGACTAAGATATAAAAGATATCCCTTGCAAACAACAAAAACCCTCAATGGCTTTCTCTTTGTTAAAGAAAGGTCTTATGGCTTTGGTATCTGTAAGCAGAGATTTAACATTCCAAAGCACAGATCTTTTTTTTAGAAAGACATCCACCAAACGCAAAATTCCTTCCTCCGGACAAATGATGGTCTAAAGCCTTTAACCAACATAAACCCTCAATGACTTCACATATGGAGCTCCAAAAGTTACAGAGCAGCACCAACATAAAACGAACACTAAAGCCTTTAAACACTATGGTGAACCCCTTAAGCTCACGTTCTAGGTTCTAGACAACATTAATTCAACGACGGATAACATTCAAAAGTAATAGTGATAAAATAAAATAAAATAAAACTTTTAAAAAACGTACCTGTAACCCATTTCAAAAGAAAGCACTTTCCTCCAGTTGCAACAACATCTTGGGGGACCCTAAAAAGTAGCAATTAGCATGATTAGTAGGGAACTTACAACCTAAACGCAAGGCATGGATACAATACGATATTACAATTCTTTCATATTTGACTGTATTTTCTTTATTCCATCAATAAAAATATATCATTCAGCAGGCATGATTACAGTTCTAAGACTTCCCCATTCGAGTGTATTCATTTTATTGTCTTTCTCATTCTTTGAATGCTACTATAAACTAAAGAAACCCAATTCAATCCCTTGATTTCTGCGTAGGCCGTGATACAAACTGCAAGTATCTTTACACATATCTCTTGTAAAGGAAAAATTAACAGTGTTCTCCTATCAAAGATCGTTGTGGAAATTAGATAGTTATAAGTTCCTAACTTAAGCCCTAATCAGAGGAACATCGATGATAGCTTAAAAAATCAGAATTATCTGGCGGGAAAAAGAGAAAGTGAAGAATGAGATTACCATTCTTTGATCCATTTGACAGGAGGAGACTTGTTCTTCACAATGGGTCGCCTGTCGAATAGATTGTGATTAAATTGAGTTTCCATGTCTCTTTCTCTGTCTCTCTCCCTTTTCTTTTTCGAGCAAATGAACAAAAACTCAATCCAATCGACAAGAGCGTTGAAATACAAAGTTCAATCGCTGAGAAGGAGAAAAGGTATGGGGGAAAGGTAGAGGTCGGTGAATGAACAGGCAAAGAGCACGATAGAGACGGAAGGTCTCAGGTTTCGTGTTCATGTCTGTTTACAGGTTTAGTCTGCTGGGTACTGCTAGACCGGTCTTCTCCTGAATACAACCCGTTTCATTATCCCTTCCACGAGCCGCACGGTCGACTTTTCTCGCCCGGGTTCGGTTCTTTTCTCTTTTCCTTCATCATACTCCTTAACAAAAATTCTTTTTCTAAAAGAGAGGCTTATAAACCCTTGAAATTTGACATTTGTTCCAAAAAAATATATTTTTGGAGGGAGCTTTTCATCAAAGATATGATTTAAATATTAATTTCATAGTATAGTTGTGTCTCATATAGTTGTGTTCTCAGCTCCCCAATCAGATAAATCTCCAAAATGATAGGCTTGTTGAGTCGACGATCTGGCCACTCTCACTCATACAAATCAAAGGACCACCTTGATAGACAAAAGTTCACAACTCACTCAGGATTCAGGTCAGGTCACCTATGGTTATCCCAATGAAATGTAAGTCTTTAATATGAACGATGTTATATAATGAGACTAATCATTTTGTGGCCCGGTTTTTATACAAACTACTTTGTATAGAATACCTCCACTCATATGTCTTCATATAAATGGTCATGATCAGATCATTTGTAGCACTTTACAATAATTGTAACATCTATAAAGTAGGTCATACTCGTAGTATCACCAAGATAAGGTATTTAGCCTTATCCATCTACTATAGACTATTTAGGTTATCACTTAAACATGATCCACCTATATGTTTCTACATACATGTTTAAGCTACAGAAGATAACCTTGGACGTTAGTTTATTGGTTTGTGGGTTAATGCTACTAAATGTCAAATAAAATATCTCATGTTTTATTAAATAAATTAAATGTTTGTATAATACAATTACAAATTATAGGACCCTACGAGATTTAGAGCACCAACCCCAACAAGTGGGAGATTAATAATATATATGATATATTATTTTTAGCTCTCATGTCCCTAAGAGTTCACACCGTGAGATCCATGTTCAGCTTCGTGTCTCTTTTACTGTGACTACTTCATTCGAAAAGTTTTTGCATGGGTTAATAATAAGGTGAATAAGGGAAGCAGTTCATAGTAAATGGGTGCAGGAAATATATGTCAGCATATCCTACGGTCTCTTCCATTAGTTTGAACCGTGAGATTCTTATGTTGCGCTTGTTGTCGTTTTTAGGCAACATTAGCTAGTCATTTTCTACGACTATCCCCTCGGAGAGTTGTAACATAGGATTCGAAACAACTCAAACTTCATAAATTAGTAAGGTTTCTTAGTTCCGTCTTCAACATTATCTTCCACTCTGAGGCCTTGTTGATACCATTCTATGAAAACAAAAAATGGAAGGTCACAATTACAAGAGTTACTAAGTGTTACTAAGTTCTTGATCGAAAATGGTAACTAAATAACTAATAGATTAAAGAGTTATTCTAGAGTCAGTATTTAGTCAAGAATGCCTTGCTTTAGTGAAGGATTATTTGACTAACCCTTCGATAGTATCTATTCTAACTCACTAAAGTATCGTTGCAAATAAATAATGAAATCTTGGTACATTATTACTTTTGCTAAAACGAATTGGATTTAGATACAGTTTTCTGATAAAATTTGTTTATGTTTCAGCATGTTGAACTCGATTGTCCAATTATTAGCTTCTGATAAATTCAATGGCGAGAGTTACTCAAATTAGAAATCAAACATTAATACAATGCTAGTTGTAGATGATCTGATGTTCATTTTAACGGAGGAATGCCCTCCTCTTCCCAGTTCAAATGCAAATCAAAGTGTTCGGGATGCCTATGACATATGGATTAGGTCGAGGCCCAAGCTTACATTTTAGCAAGCATATCCTATGTGCTTACTAAAAAGAATGAAAACATGGTCATCGTTAGAGAAATTATGGAGTCGTAACAAGAAATGTTTGGACAACCGTCCTTATCTATTCGACACAATACTATTAAGTACATTTACAATTATCGCATGAAGGAAGGGACATCTATTAGGGAACACGTCCTCGACATGATGGTCCACTTCAATGTCACGAAAGCGAATGACTCTGTCATAGACGAGAAGAATCGAGTCAATATGATCATGGAATCTCTTATGAAGAGCTTCCTAACTTTTCGCACAAATGTTGTGATGAATAAAATTGATTATAACTTGACTACTTTTTTAAACGGATTACAGACTTACCAATCACTAATGAAAAATAAAAATCAAGAATGGGAAACAAATGTTACCTAAAAGAAAATTTAGAAGGGATTAACATTTGGTATGAAACCTTCTGAAAAGAAGTCTAGGACTTCAAAAGATAAGGGTATCCAAATTAAGAGAAAGGGAAAAGGGAAGAAGAAAATTCCTGTTAAAAAGAGCATGACAAAAGTTGCAAAAGGAAAATGTTTATATTGCAACGAGGAGGGCATTGAAATGAGTCGCCCTAAATATCTTGCTGAAAAGAAGGTTGAGAAGGCAAACCAAAGTAAATATGATTTACTTAATGGAACGAACACATGCGCAGTAGAAAAAAAGGGATCTAAAGTACTCTAATTAGGTTAATTACAAAGATAAGCATGCAATTAACACAAATACAAGGGAAAAAAGAATACAACCTTTGTAGACTTTGAATCTTCTCCAAATTAACTCCAATTTCCCCACGAACGGTTCATAGACCACCACGAGAGTCTTCCCAACTATTCTCCGGCCTTAGAACGAAATGATGTGATCCAACTAATTTGGAGAGGAAAAAGGCTAAAACTTTGAGAAAGAAAAAGGAATGAGATTATCACATAAACTAATCAATTTCCACTAAGGCCAAGAGTTTTAAAATTCATCAAACACTCCTTTTTAAAGACCATTACATGCAAACACATGCAACTTTGAGTTTGATGAGAATTTGACACTAAAAAATCCATTAACTCAAAGTGGGATTTAGTGAGACAAGTGTCTTCAAATAAAAACAACACTTAGCCATGCAAAAATTGGTATTTCCCACTCACAAATGTTGGATCTTTCCACTAACTTGGTCAAAGTTGACTCTCAAAGTCCAAAGTCAACAATTTTGACTTTTTGACTTTCAAAAGTCAAAAATCAACAATTTGACTTACATTACATTTTTTACCTAGTCAACAATTTGATTTTTAATGCAATTTTGACCAATTTCATTTAATATAAAAAATTTATTATAATAATCAATTTTAAAATTAAATTAATATTAAATAATTAATTAAACAATTTAATTAATTTAATTTAATATTAATTCCAACAATAATTCCAATGAATATGAATCTTTATTCATAATCTTGATATTTAAAACTTATTTAAATATCCCCTATTTTTTCTCTCTTTATGTTTAATTCACAATTAAACATTAGGTTAAATATATTGTATATATTTAATGCTTTGCTCCAAAAATTGAATTTTAAGACTTCAATTTCGTTCATCACATTGTTTTAATGTTTAGTCCGATATGAGCTAGTAGAGGGACCTCATGAACCTACAAATCATGAGCTCCAACGATCCGCGATTAACTGGCTAAACTCTTTAACCTAATTAATCACCATTCGTTAACTCTCGAGTCACTCCATTAAAGCCCAGTAGTTGCACTCTCCTCACTGTAGATATATGTCCACTCGATATAACCATGATTAGTAAGTTAACCCTTCACATGTTGTTCATAATAATGGCTGGGTCAGAAGTTGTTTTACCCCCGAGATTACATCTTGCTTCTTAAGTCCCACTGATCCTCTAATGAACAATTAGTTTGTGACCCAATCACTAAACCGAGTCCCTCTCGGACCAATGAAAGGGTGGGGCCCCTTGTTCAAGACCCGGAGTCAACATTTAAGGGAACAACCTCTTTACTATCCCTAAAAGCGGGTAGAAGTGAATTTCGTCTTGCACCCTATGTCCCTAGCTATCTACCCGGTCTTACCCCTGAAATGGGAG